>NW_007730369.1:92187-92945 GCF_000696425.1 Galeopterus variegatus
GGGGGCGGGGTGGGGGTCGGGGGCGCACGGAGCTGGAGGGGGCCGGGATGGACGGTCTCAGAGCCTCGGGGAAACTTGGAGCCCCGTCTCCGCTGTCCCCCACCGTCGGCTTCTGTTCGCCCCCAGTAAGCCCCCCACCGTCGGCTTCCTTCCCGGGGGCCCCTTCCTCCGCCGCCCCCGCCTGCCTGTGTGTATGTCAGTCGGCCCCTGACCCCCCTCCTCTGCCCCATCCAGCCGTGGGGTGGGGGGCGGAATTCTGGAATTCTGCATCCTTTTCCTCCTCCTATTACCCGCCCCCCCACATCCAGCCGCCCCCGTATGTCCGTCGGGCAGTTTGTCTGTCTGCTCCCCCCACCCCCCCGTGGGTTTTTCCAGCCGGAGTGATGGAGCCGGTTGCTATGGCAACTGCATCTGTTTACAGGACCCACGTATCTCAGAGCGCATTAACCCTTTCCCTTCCCAGCCCCCTCCCTGACTAAGCCGCGATTGGCTCTCAGCAACCTCCAGAGACCCAGCTCCAGCACCGCTCACCTCCGGTTTCCCACCCACTCCTGTCGGGAGGGCTGCCCGGCCCCCAGGTTTCTACCCCCTTAGCAGCTTCCCTGCTATTCCTGCCCGCACTTTCCCCTTTGTCTTGCGTCCCCTCTGTGGGCCCCTCACCCTGACCTAGCCTCACACCTGGTTCTTCAGATGCCCGGCTCTCCCCCCATGCATTCCCTCCCTCGTCCTCTCTCGAGGCCTCCGCTGCCCAGCTCCGT
>NW_007730369.1:93560-104849 GCF_000696425.1 Galeopterus variegatus
CTCCTCCCCCGTCCCCCACCCACCCTTCTATGCCTGCCCAGCTCGGGCACTCTCTGCTCACACCTCCTGCACACACGCCCTGGTTGTGATCCCTTTAGGGGGTCCTTGCACCCGCCTCTAGTCTTTGTCCCTGCACACCCTCCTTCCTTCCTTCCTCCTGTCGCCTCACCTGCTTCTTTCCTGGCCTCCCCACTTGCTCTCGCCTTTCTTTTCCTGGGACCTGCTGCCTGTTCCGTGGTTCTCCCTGCACTCTTTGCCATCCCCTGCTGCCTTTCTGTCTTACATCAGGAGTCTGTAGACTCTGACTGCACCCTACTGTGTGGACAGCGAGCCCCACAGGTACCTCCAAACACACAGCCCATCTCCAGCCCATCGCTCCCTGGCTTTGCTTCTCTCCCCCTCTCTCTCTCCGTTGCTTTTTCTTTTCTCTCCCCACTTGCTCTATGAGGCTACTTCAAAAGTTCATGGAAATATTCATATTATCTTTTAATTCTATGTTTCCATGAACTTTGTGAAGTGCCCTCAATTTCTCTTTCCCTCCCTTCAGCCCCCTGGGTTCATCTTGATGTCTCTTAGCCTCCGTTCCCGTCCCCGGGGCCTTTGACAATCCTGTGGGGTGGGGGCAGGAGGGCTAGGGTCCTAAGACTGGGAGGAATTGGGGGCCGCAGGCTGGGGACACACAGCTAACCAGCTCTGGGAAGAAATGCTCCTGGAATTCAAGCAGCCCTTTTGGGGCTCTCCTCACCCAGGGGCCTCCTGCAGCTCCTATGGGGTCCCTGTCCTCAAGGGATTCCCAGAGCAGTTTTCCATCCAGCACGCATGCGTGGACGCGTCCTGAGTACCAGGTTCTGGGTGGCTTTCAGGGAGTCAAGGATGAATAAGACTTAGACTTTGGTCTTGTGGCGTGCCCAGCCTGGGAGAAAGGGCCCATGCTTTGAAGTAACACCTTTGTTCATTCACCAAATATTTACTGAGCCCCTACTATGTGTGAGGCACTGTTTGCTCAGCCATTTAGCTCGGTGATCTTAGCAAGTCATTCATCTGGAGCCTGTTTCCTCATTTGTACCGTGGTCTTGCTGTATACATAAGACTACCCAGAGTGAGGCCTGCCAAGAGGGAGAGGAGATAGGAGGTGTGGTCCTCAATCCAAAGCTGGTAAGAACTAGAACCTTCCAGGGCAGGACCCTAGATCCCACTTGAGACCCAGAGCCAGGCCCCACTAGTCGCTAGGCAACACTGGTGGTGAGTGACGTGTGTCAGCTGTCACCATGGGGGATTGTTTGTTCCGGGGGGCTGAGTCAGCGCCAGGCAGCCTAGGGGGTGGGAGGCGAGACACCCGCCACCTGCTGATGGTGCCAGCTCTGGGGCAGACAGACGGCACCCTTCCGCTCCCTGCTGGACCCTGTTGCTGCGCCTGTCAGGCAGGTGGCTGCCCAGAGTCAATGGGGAGTTGGGGGTGGGCTCCAGATGGCCCCAGCTCCCTCCGAGAAGCCCATGTTCTTTCCCTTTAAGCCGTCTGGGGTCCGGGATGCTTGGGAGTGGTGGGCCTGCTGCCTAATCCTAGGACTGGAGCTGAGAGGAGGGGACCCCAGCAGGCTCCTCTGCCAGCCCACCTCCCCTAAGTCACCTGCCCCCTCCCAAGCCCATCCCATCATCTCCTCAAATACCCACTCCCCTCAAGAGTTCCCGACCTGTAAGGACACTGCCAACCCCCAGACACCCCAACACAAGAAAGCACCTTGGGTGCCTCAGACTTCTCTGCCATTCGAGCCCTCCGGAGTCTGGCTCCTAAAGAGCTCTGGACTCCATCCACACCTCTCCATCTCCACTGCCACCCTCACTACTCAGATGAATTTTAATTCTGGAGTCAGACTTGGTTAGAATCCTGGCTTACTACTAACTAGCTGTCTGGCCTTGGGCAAGTCAATCTGTCTCAGCTTCCTCATCTGCAAAACAGAAGTGAAAATAATACTAGTGTCTATGTCAGGTTGTTGCAAGCACTGAATGTGTTAATAAACATAACACCTGCTGGCAAAGAGTAGGCACCATGTATGTTGGCCAGCTTGTATTTCCTGCCCCACCGATCCTACATCACCTGCCCACCCCACTTTGCTGCTCTGTACCCCTCCCTGTACCCCTCAGTGGCTCCCAGTTACCTTTGTGTTAAAGGCCAGACTCCTGGTCTAGCCTCACAGCGCACTCGTGCCTGGCTCTGCCGACGTCTCCAGCCCCATCTTTCAGCACTCCCGCCCCATGAAACCTGCAGCTTCCCGAATGTTCCTTGTTCTTTCAACCCTCTGTGCCTCTGTACCTGCTATTCCTGCTGTGTGGACTGCTCTTTCCCCATTTGTTCACCAGACACACACCTACTTGAGTCAAGCCTGAACTTCCACCACCCTGCACACAGGGTTGGGCACCCGCCTCAGGTCCTCCCTGTACCCCACAGCCCTGACACCTAGAATATAGTTCCAAGTTCTCCTCCCCGAAAGCCTGGGGTTCCTCCCAGGCAGGGGCTGTGAAACAGGCCTTTGGGGCCCATGCTCAGCACAGGGCTGAGAAGAGGCCATGTCCTGGGATGTTTTTGAAGGAGGTATAGTGGACACGGGCCTGAATTGGGCATCAAGACTCTAGGGTTCCGTTCGAAACTGTCGTGTGACCTTGGACCAGGCCCTGCCCCTCTCTTGGCCTCGGTTTCTCCGCCTTTGCAACAAGCTCCATCTGGCCCCGTCCTCACGTGTAGATTCCTACCCCATTAAGGATGGGTGGTGGGAGGCCATAAGTTGCTGCCCCAACCCTGACGAGCACACGCCCCTCCCCCAGATCATAGCCTTTGACGAGCTGCGGACAGACTTCAAGAACCCCATCGACCAGGGGAACCCAGCGCGGGCAGTAAGTGATACATGTGCTGTGCCGAGGTGTGTCCGTCCGTCGTCTTTCCATCTGTCGTGGGTGGAGGCTGGGGGTGGAGGCTGGGCAGACGGGGTTGTGAGGTGGGGGGTTGGAGGCCATGCCTCTTACTCTGTCCCCGCCCCCAGCAAACACCTGGCGCGGGCTCAGGGCCAGAGTTCCTCCTGGCGGGGCTGCCGTTGCCAGGCTCTGGGCCGTTGCCGTGGAGACGCGGGTGAAGGCCCCTCCATGGTGACGGTCGCCATGGGGACCGCGCGGCTGCTTCCTTGCCGCTCCAACAACGTCGCAGAGACTGCTCTGGCGCCCTCTGGCGGCCACTTGCAGCGCGGCGGGGGGCTCCCAGTGCCCGCTCCTCCGCCTCCCCCATCGCACTCTTTTCCTTCCTCCTACAGCGCGAGCGTTTAAAAAACATCGAACGCATCTGCTGCCTCCTGAGGAAGGTCAGTGTTAGGGCTGGGGGCTGGGGGCAGGAGGCTCCCGGCCTAGCGCTGCCCCCGTCTGTGGCCCAGCTAGGCCTTCCTCCTCTTCGGGCCTATCTCACCTGCTCTGCCACCTGGGAGAGGGTGGGAGGCCAGAGGCCTGTTAGTCCCCAGAGGTCATGGTGGGTGGGCACCTCTTCAAACCCCAGCTCCCTTCTGTGCCCTTGAAGCTTGGGTCTGTCCTAGCACCAGGCCGCTGACCTCTCACCCTCGCTCCCCCAGCTGGTGGTCCCCGAATATTCCATCCACGGCCTCTTCTGTCTGATGTTTCTGTGTGCAGCAGAGTGGGTGACCCTGGGCCTCAACATCCCCCTCCTCTTCTACCACCTCTGGAGGTAGAGTAGCAGCTGCCTGTGGGAGGCCGAGATGGGGTGCGGGGGCAGGACGGGTGGAGCCTTGGCAGCGGGCACTCAGGCCCCTCCCCACCCCAGGTACTTCCACCGCCCTGCGGATGGCTCTGAGGTCATGTATGACGCGGTCTCCATCATGAATGCTGACATCCTCAACTACTGCCAGAAGGAGTCCTGGTGCAAACTCGCCTTCTACCTGCTCTCCTTCTTCTATTACTTGTACAGGTGAGGCCCTGTCCATGGCAGTGGGAACTCAGGGAAGGGATGTTCAGGCATTGTGCTTCCATCCCAACTTTCTGCCCTTTGCCCTTAAGGACTGAGGGAGACTCAAGGTGTGGCTGGGTGGGCTGCCAGGCAGCTGGGCCTGCTCAGGACTCGGCTCACTGCCTCATCTTCCCACAGTATGGTTTATACGTTGGTGAGTTTCTAAGGGGGAAGCCGGCCAGGGAGCGAGCCCAGAACGGACCGGACGCCTGTGCACCCCCAGCCCTGCCCCTCGGCCGCAGAGGCCTCAGTCCTGGGGAGGGAGGGGGCACTGGTGCCTCCAGCCTCTCCACCCCCCAAACTGCTGCTGCGGGGACACCCCCGCCTTCAGAGTCCTCTCTCTTGGACTAGGGCTGGGCAGAGCTCTAAATAGGGTCAGGGGCTCCTCTGCCAGCCTGTGGACATGGCAGTCAGTCCTGGAAGGGGCGGGACCTCCGGCCTTGTCCATTTCAGGGGAAACTTGGGCCCTGCCATGGGGCAGAGCTTGACCCTGGAAATTCTGGGCCGCCCCCCCCTCCACCCCCACTCTGAGGCTCCCCCTGCAGGTGGGGGGGTTCCCACACCCAGAATGAGCAGGCTCAGCAGGGGGGCATCCCCACCCCTAGTCTGTCCTCCCCCTCCCCCAGGCTCTCTCTCCAGCCCTCTGTCTCCACTTACCCAACCCCAGCCCACCCTGTCTCTTGGACCCATTTTCTATGTTGCCTGGAGGAGTCCGGCACCCCCTCCCCAGCCATTTGTGACAAAATATGAATAAACTATTGCAAACACATGGGCCCCCATTCTGCTCCTGAAAAGCTTGAAGAGGAGATGGGGTAAGGGACTGTACAGGCGGCAGCCCTGAGCTAATTCCCCAGCACAGCTAGTCTTGGCACACTAGCCCACAGACCCCCTCAGCCCACCCTCCCCAGATGGATCTGAGGCCTTCAAGGTCTCCTTGGCAGCTGTCCCCTTCCATCCTCACTTCCCTGGCTGTGCCTACTAAAACCCTTCCATCTCCCTTTGAAGGCAGTATCAAGGTCACCAACTCCAGGAAGCCTTCCCTGGGTCCACCCTCCTCCTAGACAGTCCCAAGCCTGGTCTCCTATGCAATGAGGTATCTGCAACTCTCCTCCAGGCCCCAGGAATGAGAGTCAAACAAAGTCAAGGAAATCAAATCTTCAATGTATGGAAAAATCAGTGGGCCAGGGGTCACCGGACCAGGTGGAAGGTCAGCCAGTATATGATGAGGGGCTGGAATGCTGCAGCTCCCAGAGTCAGGTAGAGCTGGAGACGCTGTCGGGGGACTGGGCCCCCCATGCTATCGGGGCCCAGGGCTGCTGTCCGCAAAGATCGCACCTGTTAGAAAGGAGAGCTGAAGCTGGGCCAAGAGGGGTAGGTTTGTCCCCAGCTCTGACCCTAGGTAAAGAGAGGGAGGCAGCAGCCCCAGACTCACAATGAAGTACATGAGAGCAGATGAGGTCCAGGCCAGTGCCACGTAGTAGCCATCGCTGCCGAACAGCAGCCCTGTGAGCACACTCAGGATCATTCTGTGGAGGCCGTGGGTAGGGTAAGGCTGGTGACCCCCAGGGGTCCAGGCCTGAGATTGGCCCTGCCCATCGGGCCTAGAGCCCCACCTAGACCCCACCCACCACTGGTGCCCTTTACTCTCAATCTGTGCCAATAGGGACCCAGACCCAAAATGGATCTGGAAGGCCCAGGACTCAGCCACAGGATCTGGATCTGAGACCTCCTTCTCTCCCCTGTGCTCCCAGGGTGTCTCAACACATCTCCAACCTCCTTAACTTCACTCAGCCCGAGGAGACTGCTGGGAACAGCTGGTCCCTCTAACAGAGTACCAGGACTCAGCCACAGGATCTGGATCTGAGACCTCCTTCTCTCCCCTGTGCTCCCAGGGTGACTCAACACATCTCCAACCTCCTTAACTTCACTCAGCCCGAGGAGACTGCTGGGAACAGCTGGTCCCTCTAACAGAGTAGAGCTAGAGGTTGAGGAGTGGGGCAGAAAGAGACATGTCCGGGGTCACAATTTGAGGCTGCAGCTATGCAGGCCCAGAACCCAAGGCCTCAGGCCCCTCCCCCAGGCCACCTCCCCCCCAGCCCACGATGCTCACCCCACGTATTTGTAGCCACTGTAGGCCAGCAGGTGGAAAGTGCTCAGGTCACTGCGCACGGTGGCCAGGTAGAGGCCCAGGAGCAGGGCCAGCACCTCCATCACCACCCACACCAGCGCCGTGCTTGCACACAGGCCCAGCACCTCTGGGGAGAACCTGTGCCGCGGAAGCAGGGGGGGGCAGTTCAGAACCAGCCATCATATAGCAGGGGTGTGAGGGTGAGAGACTAGAGGCAGCAGGGGGTGGGCTGGGGACCTGGCATAGATCCCCTAGGGAGGTGGGAAGAAGAGCCAGGAGGGAGCAGAGATGGGGGGTTGGGGCAGGGAGGGAGTTGACACCGACCTTTTCTGAATGCCCAGTGCCATCCCAGCCAGCAGCACATAGGTGATGAAGGCCATCGCTGCCAAGAGCCAGAGAGATGTCGTCAGCCTGGCTTTCTCAACCAGAGCCCTCCACTAGGCATTCAAGGCCATGGACACCCTAACTTCCCCTATACTTCCTTCCCCGCATATCCCAAGATGGCCTGACCTCCACACTCAGTTCGCAATGCCCTGCCTGGGATGCCTTTCCCTGATCAGCCCTTCCCGTTTTATAAATGCCACCTGACCCTTCTCCCAAGACCACAGCCACCTTCCCTGCCCCTGTGCTAGGAAGCGCATCAGTTTCCTGCTGTGTCAGAAACTGCATCATGGGCAAAGGCCATTGCTCATCCTAGACAGGGACCAAAACGCAGGTTTGGTGGACAACCCAGGCTGTTCCTAGAGTCCAGGGCCATGGGGATGACCTCACCTGAGCCAGCAATTCTAAGTCTGGCCATTGGCACTGACTATGACTCTGGCCACCCTGACAATACAGAGAACTCGAAATTTAACTCTGAGCTGTTTGCACAGAAGCTCAGAGCCAGTGAGAACCGGGCTTTTGCAACATTGTTAACTCACCAGCCCTGTCCTCTGCCCCCCTTGAAGCACTAGAACTGATGCGACCACCAGAGGGCACAGTGTCTGGAGTCAGGAAACCAGCTCTACCACTTATAAGCTGCGTGGCCTCAAAGATACTCAAGTCCCTCTGAGCCTTGGCTTCAACACGTAAGACAGAGATGCCTAAGTTCCAGTCTTAGACAGTGGCTGCAAGACACACACAGAAAGAAGGATAGAAGAACTTGGGCTCGCTGCCCTCTCTGGAAGCTCCTGAGGGTCGAGCTCTGGCACACTCACTCCTCCTTCAGAGTGTCCACTATGGGCCTAGCCCTGTGCAGCCAACAGGACAGACAAGTCAGCTGCAGAGTTGGCCAGCCACAGCAGTGTGGGTGACCTGACAAATGCCATACGGACAGGCAGTTGTGGGAACCCAGAAGGGAGTGATCACTTGCTCTGGTAATCAGGGAAGGCTCCCTGGAGGAGGGGACGGTGGAACGGCCTTAGAGGTCAAGTAACGTCGCTAATAATAGCCAATATTTACTGCAAGCTTCCTGTGTGCCAGCTGCTACGCTGAGCTGAGTGTATAGCATCTCACGGAATCTCTATAACAATCCTTTTAGGTAGGGACTTACTATTCCCGTTTTACTGAAGAGTACGAGTAACCATCCTAAAGTCCCACAGCTGGAAGTTGCAGGGCCAGATCTAAACCCGGGACTCCAGGCTGCAGAGGGACATGGTCCAAGTCGAGAAGCAGGAAGGTCTCAAAAGGATGTCCTGGGGACAGTGAGGCACACTGGGGAAGCTCCCTACTGTTTACCCTGCCCTGTCTACCTGGCGTCTAGCAACTGCCACATGTATAAAGCACCAAGAGGAGATGCTAAGTGCTCTCTCTTCCCGTTCATGACTCCAGGCACAGTTCCCCTCAGGACCCCCAGCCCAGGTCAGAAACTCACTGGGAATATAGAGGTCAGGGGCGTTGAGGTCTTGTCGTGGGGGCAGAGGCACATCACGACTGTACTGCACTTCCCAGTTCTGGCAGTGGCAGCAGCGGCCAGGTCAGGAGGAAATAAGAAAAGGAGAGAAGGGGGTTGAGGTCTGGGGGCCAGACTTTGGGGTGGGATGAGGGAGTCCCGCCAGCTCACCAGGTAGCAAGCTCACCTGGTGCGTATAGGGGAAGACCAGCAGCCCTAGCTTCTTGGCCACATAGGCTGTGTCCACAGCGAAAAAATACTTGAGTTTGTTCACAGACACAAAACGGTGCAGCTGGGAGGGGAGAGAGGAGGCTGTGGGCAAGCTGCACTCTGAGCCTCAGGGTGCTCCTGTGTGTGCTTCTTCCCTGAGGTCGTTGTGAACGTCAGGTGGGATCCAGTGATGCCCCAGCCCTAGCCACCCTAGCCCCGGGGGCAGGCCACACCTCCTTGTGCACCATGTCCTTCCCATGGGATGCGATGGAGCTGCCATAGGCCATTGCCACGTTGGCCATTGGGTCCCCAAGCAAGTGGTTGACATTGAAGGCCACATCGGCTCCTGGGGCTGGGTATCCCCCGGGCTGGCTGGAATAACCACCGCTTGTGTCATCGAAGAGGGGAGGAGGATCCGGAGCTGCCCGGGCCCTGTGCTTGGAGCCTGCGGGTTTGGAGGTACCAGAGTAGGTGACAGGAATACCAAGCATGAGCCCAAACCACAGCCCCTTCCCCTGGTTAGGCAGTCCTGTACGGGTCCTGGGGCCACCGAGCAATCAGTGAGGGAAACCCAGGCTGGGTGAGGGGTAGCTAAGGGGAAGTGATCTCTGAACTAAGCTGTAGAGGGTGAGTGGAAGTCTGCTAGGTGGAGAAGATAATCGGGAGGGCATCCCTGCATGAACGAGGGTGGGAAAGGCGACAGCTGGCTACTCGGAGGCCCTAGGCAGTGGTCAGGACAGGGAAGGGAAGTTCTGGAGGAGGATCCTGTTCGAGCCCACGTCGGGCATGGGGATCCGAGATGTGCTATCACCGCTCCATGTCAGGATGGGCCAGAGAAGGCCAAGTCCGGGACGCGTTGCAGAGATTCGCGGGGCAGGAACCCGAGTGACCCCCCCGACCCCCGGCCCTGGCCAGCGGTCACAGCCGCCCCTCTTCCTCAGGGTGAGCGGGCTGCGCCGTCGACTCTGCTCCCGCCGGGCCGCGCCCCGCCCGCCCCGCACCCCACGCACCGTGGGCTCCGTAGCCCGAGTGATAAGCCATGGCCTCGACGCTCGTTCTCCCCGAGGGCCCGCTGCGCCGCCTCGTGGGTACGAATACTAATAAAGCAGCTGCCCGGCTCCCTGGGCGCAGGCCGAGGTTACCCGGCAGCCAGACACGTCCTCCCGCGGCCCGACTGCGGCCGCCATGTCCACAGCGTCATCCTCCGCCGCCTGCCATTGGCTCTCTGGCGGCGCCGGCTCGCCCCTCCCCTCTCCCAATTGGCTACTGGCGCGGCTTAGCCAAAGCGGATTCGGCGGTAGCCAACTTCCGGGCGCTGGATAGGCGGAGCGATTGGAGGCGCGCTCGGATTGGACGGCGGCCTCAGTAGTTCGTGGCAGGAGCAGCGATAGACAGTTAAGGTGGGCGGGTGTTGAGAATTACTCTGCGCCTGCGCGGTGGGGCCCTTGACGCTCACCCTGCCACGACTACACCAGGAGGCCAGCGGCTGGAGCCCGGGAACCGAGCTACGCTAGTGGGGCCTGTTCCAGGAGGGAATGGGGCCCCCCACCCCTCCCTCTCCATGTTCGCTTTCCCTGCTCGTCCCCCACATTTCGCCCGGTCCTGGAGCGGAGCCCTGGCAGCCCAGGGGGCGTTGGTAGGAGGCTGGGCCGGCAGTGACAGCGCAGCCAAGCTAGCCCCAGGATGCTGCCGACTCCTCCCGCCTCCCACTCCTTTGCACGCGGGTGCTGTCCGTCGTCCGGTGCTGAAAATACCCTCCCGCCTCCGCCTCCATCCTGCAGACCCCTGGGGACCGGCTGCTGGCAGGGCCTGCAGTCTCGAGCCACACGTTCCTACACACACACACACACATTGAAAAACTGAGACCCTGCAGTCTCGAGCCACACGCTCCTACACACACACACACACATTGAAAAACTGAGACCCTGCAGTCTCGAGCCACACGCTCCTACACACACACACACACACACACACACACACATTGAAAAACTGAGACCCAGAAGACCTGAAGTCCCAGAGACTGAGTGGTATAGGTGGGACAGGATCCTGCACCAAGCCTGTCCCATCGGCTCTTCCGTGGTCCAGCCGATTTGGGGACGGAGGGGTGCTGATCCGTTTCCTGAAGCTGCGGCCGAAACTCCTGAGTCATCGCTGGTCCCGTGGTCTTGTTGAAGTAGGGCCCCCAAGCCTCACTCTCGGGGGCGCCTTTATCTCCACCGAGCTTCCGACCACTCCCACCCTCCCTGGAGACAGTCTTCAGGGGCTTCGCTCTCACAGACCTTCACCCACTGCTTTCTAGAGAGCACCATCAGGTCTTCGATCTGCCTCTAATCTGCTACCTAGTGTCCAGTTACACCAGGTGACCTTCCTGCTCCCCAAACTCTGCCCACGAGATCCAATAGCAGTGCCTTTGCCCAGAGGTCCCCTCCACCTGGGATGCCCGTCCCCTTCATATCCACTTGTCCAAAGCCTCGTTATCCTTTAAGAGTCAGTTCAGCTCCTGCCCCTCAGAGGGACAAAAGGAACAGAGGACTGACCTGGCCTAGGGTGGAGGCCAGAGGCTGGGTCTTAGGCCGCCTCTGGGTGCACCCAGTTTCCCCTGGATGTAAGTTCCATGAGGACACAGTCTGTGTCATTCTATACTCTTACTCTTTTCTTCCCAGTGCCAAGCACAGTACTTGCATATAGAAGACACCCAATAAACATCTGTGTCCAATAAACAAATAATAAATAAATGGATGAAACCCTCTACCAGTCCTTTCCTCTCTCTACATCTCAGTTGCCTCATCTTTAAATGAGTGGGGTATTTAACCGAGTGGTTTTTGAGTTGCTCTTTGCCCAAACACACACACGCACGCACACACACACACACTCCCTAAAATAACCCACCCAGCATTGCAGCTCCCCATGTTCCATTCACTGATCGTCTAGATTGGGGGAAAAGCCCAGACTCAGGCACAGGCATGAAGATCTGAGGCCCCTGAGGCCAGGGAGCAGCACCGGGGCCAAGTGTACCTGGGAGGGGATCGTCCCTTGCAGGACAGATCTCACTCCCCTGTACAACGTGGTGGATGCTCGTGA
>NW_007730369.1:105363-109229 GCF_000696425.1 Galeopterus variegatus
CTGATCGTCTAGATTGGGGGAAAAGCCCAGACTCAGGCACAGGCATGAAGATCTGAGGCCCCTGAGGCCAGGGAGCAGCACCGGGGCCAAGTGTACCTGGGAGGGGATCGTCCCTTGCAGGACAGATCTCACTCCCCTGTACAACGTGGTGGATGCTCGTGATTTGAAGCCAACGCCTTTCCACCCCCATCTCTCAGATGGGAACACTGAGGTTGGGGTTGGGCCGTGCTGGCCCAAGGTCACGCAGCCTTGGGTCCTGGCCCACAGTAAGCGGAGCCCAGCGCCTCTGGCCAGCCAGTGAGGCTCATCACGTCCTTCTGGGATGTAACTGCCCCCTTCCCCAACAAGTAAGGCTTCCGGGTGGGGTCTGAGTGGGCTTAGCTCTGGGCCTACTCCTTACAGATGGGACCCCGTGGGTGCCCGCCCACCTTCGAGATTCACTGTCCCCATTTGACAACCCAGAACTCAGGGTCCGGGGAGCAAGGACTCGTGCAAGCCCGGGCCGGGGCCGCCCTAGCAGCCAGGACACCATGCCCGAGGGCGGCGGTGGCGACGGCGGGGAGGTGCCCGCGCTCATCCCGGACGGCGAGCCGCTGCGGGAGGAGGTACCCGGCTGTGTGTGGTGGGGGGACCGGAGCCAGGGCGGGAGCGGGGACAGGGGGAGGGCGAGGGGGCGACCCCAGGAGGAGGGGCTGAGGAGGGAAGTCCCTGAGCCACTAGGGCCAATGACGCCATGGGGGTAGCCTGGTCCCGCCTGGGGGTCCGCGTGGGGTAGGGGTGGGGCGGCTGGACAGAAGTGTGGGGGCGACGCCCGCCCCCGGCGCCCCCTCCTCCAGCCGCTCTCATCCTATGACGTCAGCGCCTGGTCCCCACGCGTCCCCTTTCCACAGCTGTCCCCCACCCCCGGGGCCACGGGGTCAGGCCCCCAGCCCTGCCCAGCCGCTCACGAGGTGTCCGGGCGGCGCCTGCAATGCAGCAGCGGTAGCAGGGACGGGGGGAGGGTACAGAGGAAGGGAGGTGGCTTCTGGAACCCCTTCTCCTACTCCCCCAGGTGAGGACTGAGGGCCACTCTGCTGGCTGGGACCCCCAGGACAGCCCCTCCTCAGCCCTAGCCAGGAAGATCTGCAGGGGTGTGGGGCCTTGTAGGGTGCGTTGGGATGATCGGGTGGTGAGTGGGTCTATGAGTGTGTTTGGGTGAATTTAGTGTGCTTGTGTGGGTGTGTGAATGCGGGGCTGTGTGTTCCCTCCACCTTGGGTAGGACATGTGCGCCCTGTAGTCGGGTGAGGATCTGGTGGGTCCCTTGGCCCGGGTCTTGACCCAGTGGTGCGTGTGTGTGCACGTGAGCGTTTCCTGTTGTGGGTGGGTCTCTCTGGTGTGAAGTCTGGGTGGTGTGGGTATCAGGTTGCAAATTGCAGTGGGGCGGGGGTGGGGGATGTGCACTGTGGTCAGGTGAAGGTCTGGTGTGTCTCGGCTTCAGCGAGTGTGTAACATGGATGTGCATGTGTCCTGTGTCTGCTGCGTGTGTGTGTCTGTCTATCCCTGTGCACCATGCTTGGTGAGGGTCTGGTGTTTCTTGGATGAACAGGCAGCTTGTACCTCCATAGTGGGTGGGTCTGAGATGAACATGTGTTGGGGGGCATGGATGGGTGGGCGTGTGCGCCTCACTGGCGGTGCAGAGCTGGCTGGTGGCACGCACCTGTGGTGGGTGATGGGAAGGTGCCAGGCTGCCTTGGGCTGAGCTGGGGCAGTTCCTTTCCTCTTGGGCCTCTCAAGGTCTGGCGGGGCTTAGGTAGGAGACGTGGCTCCTTAACCCCACCTCTGCTGTTTCCACTTCCTTCTCCCCCTTTTTACCCTTCCTCTCCCCACTCCTTCCCCACTGTCTTCTCTCTCCATAGGCACATGGGGGTGAGGTGGCCAGGCTGGCAGCTCTACCAGGGAGGGTGTGCCAAGCCCTCTGGGCCAGGGAGTCGCTCCTGCTGTCCAGCAGCTCTGTCCCCCCCTACATCAGCACAGATGGGGGGTGTAGGATGGCCTTCCATCTGCTCCCCACCCCCAAGACTCACTCCTCCCCATTCCCAGCTCTTTCTTACTGACTTAAAAGCCTCTCCCGAGTCTCCTGCTGTCCCTAGTGGAACAAGGGACCAGAGGAACTTGCAGGGTAACAGTAGTAATATTTATTCTAATGGCCAGACCCTGTGCTACCATCTTCACACACACAATTTTGTTGAATCTCACAACAGCCCCAGTTTACAAATGAGGAAGTTGAGTCCAGAGAGAGTAAGTGGTGGAGCCAGCACTGGATCCTGGGCAGTTGGGCTCCAAAGCCCATGCCATTCATCCCTCAGACCCCTGTGACCCTTCCTTCCCAGGCCACCAGGACCAGAAATCAAGGCCCAGAGAGGGCAGGGATATGGCCAAGTCCACGCAAGTCAGAGCAGAGCCGGGACCAGAACTCAGTTTTCCCAACAGCCAGTGTGGAGGGGTGTGGTGGTCCTTTCCTCTCCTGGAGAGATGGGTCTGTTGTGTCCTGGGTGCCCTTGGCTGAGATAGCAGGGCACAGTGAAGGACAGGCTTGCGGCACGGGGGCCCGGGTTTGAATCCTGCAGTGCCACCATGAGTTAGCTAGAAATTGGAGGCCTGGCGTAAGTAGCTCAATCCCTCCGAGCCTCAGTTTCCTTCTTTGTAAAGAGGGCTTATGGCACCCCGTCCTTCACGTGGTTAAGCCGAGTCCAGGCACCACTGATGGCCCGGTCCTGACACATGCCTCCCTCTCTGCCCACCCTGCAGCAGCGGCCCCTGAAACAGTCCCTGGGAAGCTCCCTGTGCCGCGAGTCGCACTGGAAGTGCCTGCTCCTCACGCTGCTCATCCATGCCTGCGGGGCCGTGGTGGCCTGGTGTCGCCTGGCCACAGTGCCACGGCTGGTCCTGGGGCCTGAGGCAGCCTTGGCCCGTGGGGCCGGGGCCCCGCCGCCCACCTACCCGGCCAGCCCCTGCTCCGATGGCTACCTGTACATCCCGCTGGCCTTTGTCTCCCTCCTCTACCTCCTCTACCTGGCCGAGTGCTGGCACTGTCACGTGCGGTCGTGCCAGGCGCCGCGCACTGACGCCCACACCGTGCTGGCCCTGATCCGCCGGCTGCAGCAGGCGCCACCGTGCGTCTGGTGGAAGGCCACCAGCTACCACTACGTGCGACGCACGCGCCAGATCACGCGCTACCGGAACGGCGACGCCTACACCACGACGCAGGTCTACCACGAGAGGGCGGACAGTCGCACGGCGCGTGGCGAGTTCGACTACTCGGCGCACGGCGTCCGCGACGTCTCCAAGGAGCTGGTGGGCCTGGGGGACCACGCGGCCACGCGGCTGCGCTTCACCAAGTGCTTCAGCTTCGGCAGCGCCGAGGCCGAGGCCTCGTACCTCACCCAGCGCGCGCGCTTCTTCGGCGCCCACGAGGGCCTGGACGACTACCTGGAGGCGCGCGAGGGCATGCACCTGAAGGACGTGGACTTCCGCGAGTCCCTCATGGTCTTCGCCGACCCCCGCAGCCCGCCCTGGTACGCGCGCGCCTGGGTCTTCTGGCTCGTGTCGGCCGCCACGCTGTCCTGGCCGCTGCGCGTGGTGGCGGCCTGCGGCACGGCGCACGTGCACTACCAGGTGGAGAAGCTCTTCGGCGCCAGCTCGTCCCCGCTGGGGGCCGCGCCCAGCGCACCCCCGCTGTCCCGCGTGGCCACGGTGGACTTCACCGAGCTCGAGTGGCACATCTGCTCCAACCGGCAGCTGGTGCCCAGCTACTCAGAGGCCGTGGTCATGGGCGCCGGCTCGGGCGCCTACCTGCGTGGCTGCCAGCGCTGTCGCCGCTCCGTCA
>NW_007730369.1:110229-118504 GCF_000696425.1 Galeopterus variegatus
AGCCGCCTGTCGCTGGGAGCCGGGGGCCGGGCCACGCCCGGGGTCTTCCGCAGCCTGAGCGGGGGGCCGCTGGGGCGCCGTGGAGAGGACACAGAGCCCCTGGAGAGCCCGCCGTGCTACGAGGACGCCCTTTACTTCCCGGTGCTCATCGTCCACGGCGATGGCGGCTGCCAGGGGGATGGGCAGGGTGCGCTCTGAGACCCCCGGGGCCCCCAGAGCAGCCCCTCCCCGCCATCCCACTGTGGGCTTACAGGCCTCAGTAACTGTTGTCCAAACAGACCAGCCACACACAAGGGGTGGGGGTCGGGATGGGGGGGCCCTTAAAAGGGACTAAAATGCAGTGTCCCGTGGTCATTTTGGGAAAATGGATGCCACCTAAATTGAGTCTATGACCCGTCCCCAGCATGGCTCTCCCCACCCCCACCACATTCTACCCCTTGTGAAGGCAGATGATCTGGCCTCTCACACCGGGCAGGGGAGGAAGCTTCCAGAAAGTCTGGGATGAGACAGGAGTCCTGGGGACAGCTGTTGCCTGCAGCAGAGGCCTGTTTGTGGGCGCTTCCCTGCTGCGGCTGAGGCTATGTTGGGAGCTCTCGAGCAACCCAGAAGCACAAATTGGTGGTTTGGGGCTGTGCCCAGCTGGGATGGTCTCCTCGAAGCTGAAGAGCTGGGTATGGTGGCACCCCAGCCTTGGCCCTACTACCTGCCCAGAGTTCCCATCCTCCTCCCCATAAGTCCCTCCTTGCCTGCCCTCTCACCTCGGCTCAGGGTCAGTCCAGGATAGGACCCTGCGGTGTGGCCCCCTCCACTGGGGGCCTGGTTCTTGGAGCACAGCTTTGCCCCACCCCCCCCCCACTGTTTTCCCCGGTGCTCAGTGCACCCCCCACCCACATCCAGCTCCCCTCCAAGCCGGGGTTCCTTCTCAGGGCCCCAGCTCTGCCTCCCTATCCCCCTGGTCTCTGCTCCTGCCTCCCGGAGTCCATGTCTGCCTCTGTCAGCCATGCACAGCCTCCCGCTTGTCCTCTCATCGCTTCCCGGACTTCTCTGCTTCTCGCCTTCCTGATGATCCCACAGGACCCACAGGGCATCCGAGGGGCCCCAGCCTCAGCCACAGCCTCTTGGACGATGCCCTTGCTCTGCCATGGAGGCCCCTGCTTCTCCCATTGGTGGGGCCTGGCCCAGGGGACACCATCCTTCACCCAGGGAGGAGAAAGTAGTCCCTTCCCTTCCAACTGGAGCTTCCACCCAACTCAGGGGCTGGTGGGGGAGGGAGGAAGCAGAGAAGATGCAGATTAAATAAAGGTATGAAATGGAAGGTCTTCTCATGGCATTCCTGAGTGGTGGATACAGGACCACCACTACAAGTGCGACGGGCCACCTTGGGTCATGGTACAATGCTGGGTTCTGGGAGGGGACTCAGTGTTGGGCTCCAGCATTCCCAGGAGCTGGGTAAGCTGAGAGGGAGCCTCCCTGCCAGCCTGGGGCCTCTGAGACCTAAGTTTGAAGCTCTGAGCAGCTGACTCCCTCGACTCTGGTTGCTGAGCCTGGATCACTTCTGTGGTGTTGTGCAAAGTGGCCTTTCTTCCAGCTCGGTGGAGGATTCCATTCTGCTGCTGGGCATGCTGAGGACTCAGGGAGTGATGGCTGGTCCCCAGAGTGGGGAGAAAGAGCTGTGACCTGTGGCTCGAGTTCAGTTCCTTCAATGGCGATTGATGTCATCAGCCTGGGGAAATGGGTGCTGAGCAGGTTGGAAAACACAAAGTCAGAAACAGCCAGCCCCAAATCCGGGCAGGCTGACCTGAGACCTAAAGAAAGAAAACAAGGTCAGAGGAAGGGCCTTCCTCACTGATGGAGCTCAGAAGGGTCCCTGGGAGTGGCATCTCCACGTGTACAGCTGTGCAGGGTGTTTGCTGTGCAAAGTCATTGGGCTGAGGGGCAAGTGTGGGTGAGATCTGGCCTATGGGCCACTCCCAAGGCCTGGCAGGGAGCTGCATCCACTTGGAGAAAGGGCATCCTTTTCTAATCTGCGCAAAGGCACCAGAAGGGATTGTGGTGGCCCTAGTAGGGTGCTGGGAATGGGTGGGATTTCCCCAAGCAAAGACAGGGCAGAGGGTGTTCTGGGCAGTGCCAGAACAAGGGCCTGGAAGCAGGGCACAAAGCAAGCTGTGAGGAGGAGGTGGAAGCAAAGAGTCATGGAAGAGTTGGTTGAGGCCTTCCGTGCCAAATCCCAGAATTTGTCTTTAAACTGGGGCAAATTGGAGCCAAGGAAGGTGTTGAGCAGGAGAGGAATGAGGTCAGGGCTGCACATCAGGATGTTTAGCAAAGGTCCAGCTGCCTGCTGGCTACGTGGGGAGGTTGGAGTTAGAGACCAGAGCTTGCCCTGTGCATCAGCCCACTTCCTCACTGCTCTGGGAGTTAAGTCAATTCTTTGTTCAAATGCAACTTAAGTGGAAAGCCTTATGGCGCCCAAACACTCAAGAAGGCTGCAGCAGGCAGGGAGGCCAGTGTGCTGGTTCCAGCTCCTCCCTGGGGGGAAGATTTCCCTCTTCTATCATTCTGCACTAACACCAAAGCCACCAACTGTCCACTGGCCGCTTTCCATTTTCCTCCCTTCCTCAATAGCAGAGCCCTGCTTCTACTTCAGATGACAATAATCCCAATGAAAAGGTGACATTTCCAGCCTCCCTTGCACACATGTCTGTGATTGTGTGACTTAATTCTAGGATATGAGATATAAACAGAAGGTGTTGGAAGGGATTTCTAACAGTACTCCTTGAGGTAGAAACAATATTGGTGAAGCCATTTTTGTGCCCTCTGCTTCATCCTGCTTTCAGACTGGAATGCATGTGTGATAGCTAGAACTCCAGCAGCTATCTTGGATCAGGAGGTGCCTTGGATTGAGTGTCCCCCCACAATTCAACCCCCACTGTGACAGTGTTAAGAGGGTGGGAAATCCTATTATGGTAACTGAAAGGTGGGGCCTTGAAGAGGTGACTAGATTGCAGGACGATGCCATAGTGAATGGATTAAAAATGGTGACATGGGCATGGTTTGGAGAGCTTTAAAAGGCGAGTGCATGGGGAGGTTGGTCTCTCTCTGCTCCACCATTTTTGCAATGTGATACTTTGCCATCACTGAAGTCACCACCAAAGAAAACCTTACCAGGCGTGTTCCTTGGACTTTGGACTTCCAGCCTCTGAAACTGTAAGCAATAAATTTTGTTTTCTTATAAGTTGCCCAGTTCCAAGTATTTTGTTATAGGCAACAGACATGGACTAAAACAGGAAGTGACCTTCAAAACTGTTAGTCATGTGCTGAGGATAGCAGAGTTACAAGATAAAAGATCTGGGCCTCTGGTGACACCACAGAGCTTCTGTATCACCCTGGGTTGCTACCTCCAGATTCCAGTGAGAAAGAGAAACTTCAAGTTTGTCTAAGACACTGTTTTTATCTCTATTACTAGCAGCCTTTTTAATTTATATACTGCTGCATAACAAATTATCCTAAATTTAATGGTTTAAAATATGCTGTCTCTTGTCTTCCATGGGTCAACAATTCAGACAGAGCACAATGGAGATGACTTGTCTCTGCTCCACAACATCTAGGGCCACTGCCGGAGACTCGACAGCTGAAGGCTCATTCACTCCCATGTCTGGTAGTTGGTGCTGGCTGTTGGCTGAGAGCTGAACTAAGGCTGTTGGCTGCAACAACCACACAGGGATTCTCCATGTGGCTTGGGCTTCCTCATAACATGGTGTCTAGATTCCAAGGTCATGTGTACCAGGAAGGTTGATGCTGTATTTCCCTTTATGATCTAGCCTCAGAAGCCACACAGCATCACTTCTTCCCCTTTCCATTTGTCAAGGCTATGACAAAGGTCCACCTAGACTCAAGGGGAGGGAACATAAGATCCCACCTCTCGATGAAGGCTTGTCAGTGTCACATTGTAAAATTACCGTGTGGAATGAGAAATATATTAGTGGCAATTTTCAAATATGTAATCAACCACTGAGCCAAATGCCACTCCTAACTGATTGATATCTATAGCGTAGGCTATAAAATGGATACCAACCTTTTTAAGATGCTGGCTTGAGGGAGGAGGCTAGTGGCGGGTCACATGTGAGCCTACTGGGACCAGAGTGACCTGCTCAGGTCATTTATTGGGGCCTTCAGGCCTGCATAGATTAAATATGGCCACAAATTCTTTGCTGCTCCTCTCCTCAAGAGGTAGAATCTATTTCCAAGTCTGGGCTGATCTTGTGACTTGTTTTGACCAATGGAATGTGGTGGAAGAGATGCTGGGCAACTTCTGAGGCCAGGTCTCAAGAGCCATCGCAGCTTGTGCCTTTGCTCTCTTGTAACCCTGAGACCACCATGCTGTGAGGACATCCAGCCTCACCTCCTGACAGATTTGAGGCCAAGTGGAGCCCTGACCTCATTCCTCTCCTGCTCAACACCTTCCTTGGCTCCAGTTTGCCCCAGTTTAAAGACAAATTCTGGGATTTGGCACGGAAGGGCTCAACCAACTTACAGAAGGGTGAGAAGTAAGAAATTCTTGTTTTAAGCCACTACATTTTGGGGTGATTTGTTACATGCAATGGATCACTGATTCAAGGTCCCGGATCCACTTCTACCTCATGAGGGAGGGCACTGTGTCTGCACAACCAGGTGGAGAGGGGATCAGAAAGCCCGGTGCTTGATGGACAGCCCCCATTTCATGGAGCCCCGGTGTCTCTTGTTCACGTGTTCAGTCTCTCTTGGAGCCGACATCAAGCCAGGATGTTCCACTGTAACCCACGCTCAAGAGGAGAATTAGTGCCTGAAGGCTGCAGAGCCTCTGCTCACTGATCGAAGCCTGCCAGGGGCTACACACACCTTGGCCAAAGCAGAACACCTGATTTCCACCCGCCACCCGACCCCACTCCTCTCTCCGTGTTCCCTCAGTCAGTAGCGCCCCCACTCATCTAGGGGCTTACGCCACACACCTGAATGGTAATCCTTTTCTTCTTTCTTTAAAACTTTGCGTTATGTAAAATTTCAAACATCACAAAAGTAGAGAGATTGGGGGAAGGAGGCCCCTTGTCCCGAGCAGCCAGCGCTGCGGCCATCAGTCACCCATGGCCACTCTTGCTTCGGCCCCACACAGCCCCACTTCTCCTGGCTCCAACTGGATCATTTTGAAGATCTAGAAATTGTACCATTTCATCCGTGAATACCTCCCTCACTGCCACCACCCCCATGAATTTTTTTATTTTTTATTTTTTATTTTTATTTTTTTCCTTTTTGTCTTTTTTCGTGACTGGCAACGGATCGCAACCCTCAGTGTCGCGCCCGTACCGGACCGGGACCGGCCACGGGATCACAACCCTCGGTGTTGCTCCCGCACCTCGCTCAGCCAGTGAGCGGCCAGTCTGTACGTGGGATCCGAACCCTCGGCGGGAGCGCCGCCACACTTCCCAAGCGGCGCACTGTAGCAGTGCGCCACTGGGCCGGCCCCAATTTTTTTTTTTTTTTTTTTAAAGATGACTGGTAAGAGGATCTTAACCCTTGACCTGGTGTTGTCAGCACCACGCTCAGCCACTGAGCCATGGGCCGGCCCTCTCCCATGAATTCTACCACCCAGGATGCTACCCACGCCACATCTCTCTAAACTGCCCCCATCTCCTCTCAACCCCAAGCCACCACCTTGCTCTGGGCCCCCAGGGTCCTTCCCCCATGATTCTGTGGCCGCTGACAGGCTTCCACGTCCACTCGCCCCTCCAGCCTACACAGAGCCCTGACATGTAAATCACGTCATCACGTCTCCATTAGTCTCGGAAGCCACCTCCCCCTGACACCACTGTTACTCCTTACCTCAGCTCCCTCAGCATTTCCTTCCTGCCACTCACCGTAAGTTGCAATTCCTTTTATTTATATATGCATGGGTTTCTTTATTATCTGTTTCTTCTATTATAATTAAAGCTGTGGGAGGCAAATGGTCACAGGTGCAGACCCTTGAGTTGATGGCATCCTGACTCTACCACTATGACCGAGTGGCCCTGGGCAAGTCACTTTTCCTCTCTCTGCCTCAGTCTTCCCATCTGTAAAATGGGAGACGACAATAGAATCTACTTGCTTCAGGGGGCTGTCATAAGGAATAAACAGGATGCTATGCTTAAATCACGATCTGGAGCATAGGAGGTGCTCAATAAATGTAGCTATTGCCATCGCTTGTATTATTATTAATTACAAATGGGTGGGGTGTGGTCAGAGCAGGGGGCTTGAAGAATGGTTCCTCTGTTTACAACATACCCCAAAGGAATCTGGCATCATTGTGACAAGGGGCCCAAAACTTGTGGCCTGCCTACAAACAAATGCCTTACACGTGGAAAAAAAAAGAAACAAATGGGCACTGCATATTACACACACACACACACACACACACGTCACCAGCAGCCAGCACAATGCCTGGCACGTAAAAGATGTCCAGTGAATATGTGTTGAGTGAATGACTCCTGAGCTCCTATGACACCTCCAATGTCCTAGGGTCAGCTGGGTCTTGAGGGCCGAGTCGTAGAGCTGCTTATACTGCAGCCCAGACTGGCCAGAGGAGTTTTCATTGCTTGGCCACACTTGAGGTGGAGCTTTTCTGATCCTTGGTCAATGGGCCTAAAAAGAGCACCCAGGGAAGTCTATGCCACCTCTCCAATCCAGCAAACCATGAAGTTTTGTGTCTCCTCCTTGGATCCAGACCCTGGATCACGGGACACCTAGAGCTTCTCCGGGATGGCAGAGCCCTGCATTTTTTGAGTTTCAGTGTGAAGTCACTGCTGAGTGGCCTGGGCTGTATCTGGAGAGGGCAAAGGGGATCGGGCACCAAGTTGGACACACCCTGAGTGAAGATGGAGAAGGTGTCCTGCTTCTGAAGGAGCGGCTGCCCCTGCCTGGTGAAGACAAAAGGCTCCTGGAAGTCAGATTCAACAGAAACCAAGAAAAACAGATGGGACAAATTGACAACTGCACATCACGTGACAGCTGGGCTACCTCTGCTCCGAGCAGGAGTTTCTGTCCAGAATGTCAGTTGAGACCCAAATCTGGGTTTTCAGTAACACACAGGCATACTCCAAAAGACAGATATATTTTTCTTCTCTCCAACTGCTTTTAAACAACTTATAAAATGAAACGGACCAAAATAAAAATCCCTACTTTTTCCAGTAGAATAGTTTCAATTTATGTGTTATAAAAGCACATTGTTCTAAAAGACTGAAAAGTATAAAAATAAAATATTTTAATAAAGATCAAGCTCAAACCTCTTTAAAAAACTTATGAAATTAAGACCTGATCATTTAGACACTCACACAATGTAACACACGTGGGGTCAGGGCTAGGCCCTGTCCCCCTCCACCACCTGCTTTGCTCCATCTTTCCCAGTCAAACTGGGGACCCACCAGTGACGAATGTCGGGGCTCACCATGCTTCAGGTGGCAGCACTAGTGGTTTCTGGGACTCTCCCAGCAGTGGGGAATACCGGAATCTCAAGTCCGACTCTCCCGCCTGCATCTCTGTTCTGAGCTCCAGATTCGGGAGCCCCCTTGCGCTGTTTACCTGGATCACTTCCAAACACCTCGAACTCGCATATCCCAAATGGCTTCTGCTCCATCTCCACCTCTGTACTTGGCACCACCCAGGAGACAAGAAACAACGTGGTGGCCATCAATGGCTCGTTCCTCTCTTTTGCGTTCAGTCACTGGGTCCTGTTCAAACCTACTTGCCACCCACCTCTCAGTTTGCTCTTTCCTCCCATTCCTGCTCTGCCTCTGCCTAAGCTCAGCTCCCCATCTTCTCTTGCCTGGGCAGTGCCTCAGTGGGCCCACCATATGTATTCTTGCTGTTCTCTCTCTAGTTACTTTTGTATCCTTGATCCCTAGTGGAGCCTCTGATGCGTGGTAGGGTCCCAATAAATACCGGATAAATGAGTGAATCATTCATTATTTTAGCGTGCAGGGGGTTCCAGTGGCCTCCACCTGCAATAGGCTTTGTTACCATGGGTCAGGAACCAATGGGGCAGTTCTGTGTGTGCAAAAGTGTCCTTAGTTACACACCCAGGAACCAGGAAAATAACCCTAGGCAGGTGCTCTGTGACGGCAGAAAATGAAAACTACTTTTATTATTTGCCTATTAGTGAAAGAAATTGCCACTTAAAAGTTGCCTGCCGGGCCGAGCCCGTGGCACACTTGGGAGAGTGCGGCACTGGGAACGCAGCAGCGCTCCCGCCACGGGTTCGGATCCTATATAG
>NW_007730369.1:119276-120379 GCF_000696425.1 Galeopterus variegatus
TGAGCCCGTGGCACACTTGGGAGAGTGCGGCACTGGGAACGCAGCAGTGCTCCTGCCACGGGTTCGGATCCTATATAGGGATGACCGGTGCGCTCACAGCGCTCACTGGCTGAGCGTGGTGCGGCTGGTCTCAAAAAGGACAAAAAAAAAAAAAGTTGCCTGCCACTTTATACCCAGCTGGTGTTAAGATGCAAGTACTTCCTATGTTATTTGGACGTAACTCTTTTTTTGGGGGGGGGGCTGCTGGCTGGTATGGGTGGACCTAACTACTTATTAAATGTAACTGTTACGTATTTTTTGGTTTAGGGGCATCATGGGAAAATTACTGGGACACTCAGGACTGGTGACAGTGTTTGGGAACTTCTGTTAGGGACATGGTGGGCTTGGGATGTCACTTTCTGCTGACTCAGCTCTCCTATGATCAGCTTCTAGACCCTGTCTTCAGGGCTCTCCAGTGCCAGCTAAGCAGACACAGTGTCTACTGTAGCAGCCTGAAAGTCCTCCTTGGTTTCCAGCAGGAAACATTGACTCTCCTCATATAGAGCCCTTCCTTCTCTCTGACAGTTGTGGATATAATAGGTACATAGTATCTCCATTTTTCAAATAAGGAGACAAGCACAAAAAGATTAGTGAACTTGCCTAAGGTCCCCCAGCCATTCAGCAGTGGAGCTGGAATCCCACTGCTTTAGACTGGATGCCCCCCCAACCTCACCGAAGCTAAATCCCCACTGTAACTGTGGAGGGTGGGAAATTCTATTATGGAAATTGAAAGGTGGGGCCTTGAAGAGGTGATTAGATTCTAGGATCGTGCCATAGTGAATGGATTAAAAATGGTGGTCATGGGCGTGGTTCTGAGGGCTTTAAAAAGAAAGTGAATGAGGACGTTAGTCTCTGCTCCCCCTGCCCTGCCATTTTTCGCAATATGATACCCTGCCGTCTCTTGTCACCACCACCAACGCTTTCATCAAATATGTTTCCAGGACTTTGGACTTCCCGGCCTCCAAAATCATAAACAATAAAATTTGTTTTCTTTTTAAATCAGCCAGTTTCAAGTATTTTGTTATAAGCAATAGAAACGGACTAATAGACCAACCAAGGCTGTC
>NW_007730369.1:121219-127754 GCF_000696425.1 Galeopterus variegatus
AGTGAATGGATTAAAAATGGTGGTCATGGGCGTGGTTCTGAGGGCTTTAAAAAGAAAGTGAGTGAGGACGTTAGTCTCTGCTCCCCCTGCCCTGCCATTTTTCGCAATATGATACCCTGCCGTCTCTTGTCACCACCACCAAGGCTTTCACCAAATATGTTTCCAGGACTTTGGACTTCCCGGCCTCCAAAATCGTAAACAATAAAATTTGTTTTCTTTTTAAATCACCCAGTTTCAAGTATTTTGTTATAAGCAATAGAAACGGACTAATAGACCAACCAAGGCTGTCTGGTGCAGTGTTGGCTCTTACCACTGTGCTAACTGGCCTCCTGGCAAAAAATCCCTGAACTCACTGAAACCACAGTAAAGCATGGCTGCCAGGTGCCCTACAGTTGCACCTCATCGGGCACATCTCCAGGATCCCACAATCACGGGGAATGCCTTGTTTACCAGCATCACCCACCCAAACCACAGATGACTAACTCTCCCTGGGGTGGGGGGGGAGGTTTCACTCCTCCCTGTTCAATCCACGTGACATCAGCCTCTCTGAGAGTCTGAGTCTTGCAGCCTTATCCCTAAAATCAAGTTCCCTGGGAGATGGGCATTTTCTGATTAGAGACATGGCTATCACATATGGACTGGCTCTGCTGTAGGTTGAAGATCACAGGATCTGCCTGAGTTCAAACCTCCACTTACTAATTGGGTCAACTAAGACAGATGGCTTAACGCACTTAGGCAAGTGTTTGTAAATTGTGGTAAGAATGGCACTTATGTCATGGGGGTTGTTATGGGTCTTAAGTGGATTAAGACATGTAAAGCCCTTAGAATAGGACCAGGTATGTAATAAGTACTTCAAGCATTCATTACTATTTTCATTCTTACTTGGCACCAAACCCTACTCCCATTTGTAGCAGCTAGGGCACCAGAGTTGGAGCCCTGCCTGGAAAGAATCCCACTGCCCAGGCCTGCATGTGTCCAGAGGTGGCTTGTGCAAGGCTGGCACTGGAGCTCCACCGCGTGCCTAATGCAGGCAGTGAAAGGTGCTCAGCTGGAGGTTAGTAGGTGTTAGTTCCCTCCCCCCTCGACCCTAGCTCCCAATCTCCCAATCATGTTTGAAAAACATTTTCTTGAACTCTTACCACTGAACTCCAGAGTTTCCTGCCTTCTCGGAGCCCACTATCCTGTGGGAGTGGGCAGGTGAGCATTTTCACATGTAGTGATGAGTGCTGAGATAGAGGTCTGCCCTGAGACATTGCTTGACATCAGTCCGTCCCTAAAATCTATGACCTTCAGCCCCCCACGTGGAGGCTTCTGAGCCCAAACACACACCCTGGGAAGTGTCCACACTTGGGAGCACTAGTGTGGGAAAGAGGGAACCGGGCCCTAGGAAAGCACAGCCTTTCACCCCCAAGAACAGGATTCGTGGCAGAGGGACAGCACAGCAGAGTCCGACCAGCCACTTTAAGGACTAGCAGGGCCGCCTCAGCTCACAGGGTAACATGAGGGCTGGTGTGAAGTCGCCCTGGGAACCGACTTCCAAATATGAGGAAGGGTACCTGCGAGGGGATCTGCTGTCCTGCCCGGAGGAGCGGCAGACATTTAAGTAACACAAACATTTAATAAATTAAGTAACTATTTACTGAGCAATTAGTAAACTTGGGGAGAGGGGCCTCCCAGGGGCTGGCAGTCCGCGGTGCCGAAGCCAGGTGGCGCCAAAGACCCACTCATCGACGCCAGCTACCCGGCTCTCGATGCCCAGTCCGGAGGCTCCGTCTAGAGAGCCCAGAATCTGGACGAACGGAAACCGTGGGTAGAGGAAGAAGCAAGCGCCACGGCCGTGTTCGGGGCCATCCTGGTCAAAGATGAGGGCCCCGGAGGAGCAGCGGGGCTGCACACCTTGAAGGGTGTAGTACGGGATTCGGCCCGGCGCGGGCGGGGCTCGCGTCCGCAGAAGGTGGAGCCTAAGTGTGGGCGTGGCCGCCCACTCGCAGGAGGCGGAGCGTGAGTAAGAGGCCGGGTTTCCTTCTCTGAGTGGGCGGGACTTAAGAGCCCATCAGGGGCGGGGCCTGCGGGCATCTTCAGTGGGCGGGCCCGGGGGCGGGACTGTGTGCAGGTGACCGTTACCTCTGTGAGAAGGGTTATTAGCTTGGGGAAGGGGCGGGGCTTGTAGTCTACCGAGGTGTTCGCGAGGAACTCAACGTGTTTTCTGCACAGAGGAGTCCGCACGCCTCCCGGACGGACTTACTGTCTCCGCGGGATTCTCTGCAGTCACGGGCTCCGTGAAGCGGCGGGGCACTTTAACGCTGCGTGAGGAGAACGCGCGAAGCTCCTACTCCGAGAAGCCGGGACCCACAGCTGTGCCAGCGTCTGCGCGAGCCGCGCCGAGGGGGCGGGGCTTATGGCGCTGGTGGGCGGGGCTGGGCGGGGCTGATAGGGCGGGGGGCGGGGCAATGGGTCTGCGGGAATCTCTGAGCTGGCAGAGGGCGAGGCTTGTGGCCTTGGGGGCGGCCCTTCTGGAGAGCTCCCAAGGGGACGCCGGACTGCAGTGGGTGGGCGTGGCTCGAAGGTCCGCGGGACCCGGCTGACAGCACCGGAGCCTGTGCGGTCGTGGGCCGCGCTTGGAGGAGGCGGGGCCCGAGGGTGCGTGGGCGGAGCCTGAGGCGCACTCTCGGCTGGGCGGAGCCCAGGGTCCGGGCAGGCGGGGACTCCGCGCCCGGAGGCCGTCTGTTTAGGCCCGCACGCAGCTCCGCATCTGGTGCTCATTACAGGATGACAAAGAGCGGCTCTGGGCCCCCTTCCCCACTCCCATCCCCCCGCCGACTGCAGTGCATTTAACTCATTCCTGCCCTCGGGGCGCTCTGGATCCCCTACCCCGGGTCACGGTGGTCCTTGTCCTTCCAGTCCCGGCAGGCCTTGTCACTCCCCGTGCAGCGCATGCACCTCCTTCCTAGACCCAGCCGTCTGGGCCGCTCTGCGGCCGCCGCTCCCATCCAGCAAACCTCCCCGGTGGCATCTCCGAGGTTAAAAGCTGAGCAGGATTTAGCGGGGGCGTCTGGTTTGAGTTAGGGGAACGTGAGAGCAAGGGGCCGCGGGAGGTGCGTAGCGTTCCCTCCGTCCCCTCGGCGACCCCCGGTTCGTCCCCCGCATCAGGCCCCTCTTCTGCGCCCCTGGGGCCCAGCCAAGGCCCAGGTCCAGTCCCTGGGCCAGAGGATGGCATCGGGCTCCGGATAGGGAAGGAGGCACTGGGCCACCCCTCCTCGCCTGCCCGGGTGGTCGTGGCGGTTCTGCCCCGTCCTAATTAGAGGCCCCAGAGAGGCTGCAACTGAAAAATTACAGAGGCGGTGGGAACCGGCGCCTCCCCCGCCCAGGTCCCGCCCCTGCCCCTAAGGCAGTGAACCCAGGATGAGGGAGGTTACCCCCCAGGCTGTGATCTTTGACCAGCCCCTCCTCCAGGTCCTGGGATATCTCAGCCCTGAGCAGCCTGAACTCTTGCTCGAGCTGGGTCTGCTGAGTTCTCGCTGTCCTTGCACCACCCCCAACCTACACGGAGAAGAGCAAAGTGTGGCCCCAAACAGGAAGGCCTTGCTCCTGAGGCTGCCTGGGAGCTGGACGTGGGAGATCTTTCCTGGGTTCGATGCTCCCCCATCCCAGCCTCCCAGGCTCGTCTGATTCCTGAAGAGGTGATTAGAGCAAGGAGCAGGAGCATCTCCAAGGGCACCTCCAACCCAGAGGGGTGGCAGCACCCTTGGGTGACCCTGAGCCCCAGGCTCCAACTTCTGGGCAGCCTGTGAAGATGGGAACGGAAGTACCAGAAGAAGGTTAGTGAGGAGAAAGTCACCCATCAGACGTCCTGTTTCTCTCCCCTGAATCACTGGTCCTCAGAGCCTACCTTTGACTTTAAACCCCAGTTTGGCTCCAGTTCGTCAGAAGCTCTCATTCCAGAACCCTCCCCCAGATTCAGCCCCACCTTCTTGGAGTTTTGGTTAAAAAAAGATCAAATATGGAATTCTCCCCATGCCAAACCTCCCACTCCTGGGCTCACTGTGTGACCTTGGGCAGGTCTGTGCCCTCTTCGGCTCCTGCTTCCCTGAGGATCTCTGAAATATACCTTCCCTTAAGGGGTCTTACCTTACCTCCATACCCGGACAAACTGAAGGAAGATCCCCTCCTTTTTTCTGAGTCATTCCAGACCCTCCCCTCAGGCACCAATAGGGGTCAGGAGCTTTGGATGAGGTTGGCACCCGATTTATTGGAGAAGGCCCCAGCACCCACCCCCTGAAGTGCTGGGAGCCTTGGTGTATCCTCTGTCATGAGTGCTGGGCCAAGGAGCAGAGTTCCAAGAGCTGAGTCTAGTGGTTGAGTGAGAGAGGAGCCTGGCTGGGCCCAGGAGCAGGACACCCTCTGTCCAGCTGGGCAGCCCCTGTGGGTCCCTGGTGCAGCCTTGGCCATGTGTCCAGGGCATGTCCCTTCCCCCTACCCCGCAGGGGGTCTGCGCCCAATCACACGCTGGTTCTGCAGGTCTGTACCCCTGTGAGGCTGCCCCTGGGGGGCATGGGTTCCGTTGGGCCCTTGCTTCCTGCGTGGGTGACCCAGCGATAGCAGTCGGTGATGCGCTTGTTGGGCGCATGGGGGCCACAACGAGTGCAGTACACAATGCCCAGTGCAAGGAGGACCACCAAGAAGACGCATGTGGGCACCAGGAGTGCCACCAGCAGCCACCGGTCATCCCTCCGGCTGTGGCCTGTCAGACCGGCCTCTCCAAGGGCTGTGGGGGCTGCTGTGGGGGCCTCTGAGGGCCGCCATGGGGCCAACTTGGGACTGGGGCCACCTTCCCTTGGGACTTGGGGGGCTTTGGAATGAGGATGTGTAGGGCTGATGGGTGAGATCTGGTTAGTGGGGCTCTGAGGACGGCGGGGAGTGGGGAGAGCTGGGGGCTGGGTGACAGCAGGCATGGGGACTTGATGGGCAGGGGGCACTGGGGACTTTGGAGGGGTGGTCAGAGAGGGCTGGACAGTGGGAATAATGGGAAGCTGGGTGGTCTGGGTTCTGAGGACCGGGACATCAGGGGCCAGAGAAGGTTGATGGGCACTGGGGGTGGGGGCCAGAGGGGCGTGGTTAGCTGAGATTCGAGGCAAATGAGTGGTGGTCTGGGCATCAGTGACTTGAGTGTCTGGAAACAGAGGGGACTTGGGGGCAGGGAGCAGTTCAGGATACTTGGTTGAGATCATGGGGGGCTGGTAGGCAGGGGGCTGTGCTGGGTGAGTGACAGAGATAATGTGGGGTTGGTGGGCAGAGGGCAGATCTGGATAGTGGGCTGCGATCACAGGGATCTGGTGGTCAGGGGGCAAAGCTGGGTGTGTGGCAGAGATAATAGAGGGCTGGTGGGCAGAAGGCAGTATGGGCCGCGTGGCCGAGACCACCACAGGCCGAGTGGCAGAGAACACTGAGGAGTGGTAGGGGACCCTGGGGGCACTGAGCGGGGGAGGCCAGGTGGGCTCTGGGTGGGGTATCTGCGACTCTCCGTCCTCTGGGAAGCTGGGTCTATAGGCCGGGCCAAAGTCAGGCAGCTGTGTAGGCTCCATCCACAGGATCCCAGGCCCCTCTGTCCAGCCACCATCGAAGGCCTCCCAGGCCTCGTCTTCATCCTCCTCATCCTCCCCGTCATCCAGCAACTCATCTCCCAGATCATGGGAAGCCCGGGCACCCATGGCCCCTGCAGGGCTGCAGCTGATGCCATCAGCCTCAAGCTCGTGCCCCTCGCTGCAATAGCATTCGAAGCCACCAACGTAGTTGACACACATCTGCTGGCACACACCGGCAATCTGGCACTCATCTGTGTCCACGCAGCGGTGCGGCTCGTCCTCAGCTGGCCGGAAACCCAGGCGACAGTGGCAGCTGTAGCCCTGCGGCCCACCGGGCTCACACTGCTGCTCACACGGGGCCTGGGCACAGGGGTCCTCACAACTGTGCCCATCTGCTGCCAGCCGGAAGCCCTCAGTACAGCGGCAGGACACACGGCCATCCACCTCCTCCACACACTCGTGTTCGCAGCCCCCGTTGTCCGGGCCGCAGCCAGTCGCCGGGCACAGGGGCCCAGCCCGTGACCAGCCCACACCACCCTCAGGCTGCTTCACGCACAGCAGAGAGGCTCCCCTGCCAGCCTGGCACTGCACAGCAGCCACGGAGCCGAAGGGCAGCCACTCAAACTCTGTGGACACCAGGTGGAAGGGCGTGGTGTAGACGGCTGGTCCCGCCTGGCCTGCCTCACCCAGCAACGCGGGGCAGGCGCCCTCGAAGCCAAACTGGCACAGGTAGCCGTCGACGGCCAGCGTGCATGAGCCCTCGAGCCAGCGATGCTCGCCACTGGCCTCCAGGGCCGCGCAGCGCTGGGCCGGGCAGGGCCCTCCGGTGGCCGGCTGGGCCCAGTTGGTGAAGGCGGTGTCCTGGTCTCCCGTGGTCCACGTGAAGCCGCGCAGTGGGCGCTGCGGCTGGCACTGCCGGGCCTGTCGCTGCAGCCCGATCCACAGCAGCCGGC
>NW_007730369.1:128764-155944 GCF_000696425.1 Galeopterus variegatus
CATCACACATGTGTGCAGGCGCCTCTCCCCGCACCCCACGCAGGACCACACTCTTGGACACTCTGTTTGTCCCTTCACCTCACTGGAGACCCCCCAGGGATCTGCAAACCCCCTTCCCAGAACTGCACACATTCTGACATGCTGAACCCTATAGGTGCACATACAAAAATGGTGTGGCATTCTACATGGCCTAACACACAAAGTCCCTCCCATTCGTGTGTGAGCCCTGAATGGAAACCACCTTGGTCACCCAGGCATGGACATCCTCCAGCCCTCATTTATTTACTATGCCCCTGCCTCAGGCCTCCACCCCCAGCTTTCTGGCTCCAGCTGGGCCAGCATGGGCTGGGGGAAGGGGCCCGTAGGGCTGCTCTTAATTCACCCCTGCTCAGCCTGGGGCCCTGGGAACCTGGGCTTGGAGGGGGAGGAGGCAGACCCCAAACAGGAAATGCCTCTCTGGGCTCCTGCTGCAGGAGGGCAGGGTGCAAGGCTTAGGGGGCTGGGCGGGGGCCGGGCTGCACTCAGGGTGAGCAGGGCTGGCTGTGAGGGGACCCATGCAAGGCCTTGTATGGGCATGGGACACACAATGACACATACACGTGTATGTGACACAGGCATCAGTGTGTGGAGTCCTCCCTGCCCCCAGGGCCTGCTGCATGGGCCTGGCCAGGGTCCTCTTCCTGTGCGTCCTGGAGGCCTCTGGAAGCATGTGCACTGAGCCTGTCACCCAGGTTGGCCCCTGGGGAGCTGGTTAGCGAATTAACCCATGCACACCCCCTGAACTCTTAGTAGAATTTTGAGCTGGGGGTGGGGAGGTGCGCTGCCTGGTCCAGCTTCCCACTCTGCCACTGATCTGCTGTGTGACGGCAGGGAAGTCACCGACCCTCTCTGAGCCCCCATCTTTCTAATCTACAGTGTGGGGGTCATGAGTCTGGGCCTTTTAGCTCAGCAGGGCTATTGTATCACAGCACTCGGTGTTTGCAAATATGCTTTCTCAGCTGCCGAACATGAGGCAAATGTTCCTTAGTTGTCTGAGCAAATCTGGGTGGGGGGTGGGGACCAGGGCTGGCTTTGCTAACTCCCTTACAGTGCCCAGGCTGACCCTGCAGACCCAGCCAGTCCCCTGAGAACCAGAGCTTATGAAGCACTTGCTATATGCCCGGAAATTCATTCTCCTGAGCTCTAATGGCTGTGAAGCACATAGAATCGTCCCCCTTCTCAGGAGAGGACAGTCAATATAGGGCAGTTCATCCTTCCATTGGCTCACACCCANCAGGGCTGGCTTTGCTAACTCCCTTACAGTGCCCAGGCTGACCCTGCAGACCCAGCCAGTCTCCTGAGAACCAGAGCTTATGAAGCACTTGCTATATGCCCGGAAATTCATTCTCCTGAGCTCTAATGGCTGTGAAGCACATAGAATCATTCCCCTTCTCAGGAGAGGACAGTCAATATAGGGCAGTTCATCCTTCCATTGGCTCACACCCAAAACCTTGAGATCATCCTTGACTCCTCTCTTTCTCCCACACCCCATGTCCGATGTCTCAGCAAATCCTGTTGGCTTCACTTTCAACGTAGATCCAGGATCTGACCACTTCTCACCACCTTCTTTGCCACCCACCCCTGGCCCATGCCACTGTCATCTCCTATCTGGATCCTTACAATAGCCTCTCCCCCAGTCTCTCTCTTGCCTTCTCCATCCTGCCAGAAGGGTCCTATTAAAACCTAAGTCAGATATAAAAAAAAAAACCAAAACACAAAAAAAGAACCTAAGTCAGATCCAGTCACCTCCCCCTACTCAGAACATTTGGAGGCCCCCATCTCACCCAGAGGAAAGGCCAAAATCCTGGTCATGGCCTCCAGGAGTATGGGATCTGCCTCCAGACTACTCATCGCACTGCCCCCGTCCCTCTGCTGCAGCCACCCTGGTCTCCTTGCTGTTCCTTAAACTCACCAGGCAGTCTACCTCTGGGCCTTTGCCCTGGCTGTCCCCCTGCACTCTTCCTACAACATGCAAATGTTCTGCGTCTTCATTTTCTTCAGGCCAGCTCAGGTGCCAAAGCCCCTGACCACCTTCCCCACTCCAACATCCCCTGGGGCTCCCTGGTCCCCAAATCTTGCTCCAGTTCCCCTTCTGCACTTGTCACTATCTGATGTGGTATGTATTCACTTGGTTTTGTTTTGTTTGTTTGGCAGCTGGCCAGTACGGGGATTCGAACCCATGACTTTGGTATTATAACACTGCGCTCTAACCAACTGACCTAATCGGCCAGCCCTGTATATTTACTTGTTGATCTGCTTATGGTCTGAACCCCCCTAGCCAGGGTTTCTCAACCTTGGCTTTATTTTTTTATTTTTTTTCCTTTTTGTCTTTTTTCGTGTCTGGCAACGGGATCGCAACCCTCAGTGTTGCGCCCACACCTCGCTCAGCCAGTGAGCGGGAACCGGTCTGTATGTGGGATCCGAACCCTCGGCGGGAGCGCCGCCACACTCCCAAGCGGCGCACTGTAGCAGTGCGCCACCGGGCCGGCCCCAAACCTTGGCTTTATTGACATTCAAGCCTGGATAATTGTTATAGGGACTGTGTTGTGCCTTGTGAGATGTTTAGCAATATCCCTGGTTTCTGCCTAGATACCAGTAGCATCCCTCCAGTTGGGACAATCAAAAATGTCTCCAGACATTGCTAAATGTCATGTCCCCTGGTGGCAACATCACTCCTGTTGGAGAACTGTTGCCCTTGGAGACTGTGAGCTCCATGAGAGCAGAGTCCTTGTCTTGTTCCCTGCTGCATCCCCAGAGCCAGAAGGCTTCTGGCCCATAGATGCTGCTCAGGAAAGGTTTGTTGAATGAATGAATGAATGAACAAATGAGGCTCTGATAAGTGAAGAACCTGATTCAGGACGACACAGTGGGGGAGCTGCAATTCTGCCTGGAGCCAAAGCCCACTTGCTCCCCACATTCCCTGGCCTTCCCCATGAAGACAGACCATCTTAAACCTGGGAGATCCCTGGTGATCAGCAAGCCTTTTTGCAGATGGGAAACTGAGGCACACAGCGTCTCAGAGCCACTTGGTAGCAGGCTGGGACTACCACCAAGTCTCCTGATTCTTATTCCAGTTCTCTTTTTGTCTCTAGCAGCCCGAGGTGTCATCTGAGCAGAGTCTGAGAGTCAGGAATGACATCAAGAAATGAAGATGGGAGGAAGTTGTAGCAGGAAGAAGGCACAGCCTAGACAAAGGTACTCAGGTGGGAGAGCTCTGGAAGGGTTTAAAGAATACAAAGGACTTCACTGGGCCTGGGGTGAGGGATGTCGAGAGGGACAGTGAGGAGTGGAGACAGAATATCAGAAAGGGAGTAGAGGTCTGGCTTAGGAGGCATTGAAGTTGCCCCTGAAAGGCTGGGCCTCCATCATGGAGGCCATGGGGAAGAGGGGCATGAAGAGGAATCTTCGTGGCTAGTGTGTGGTGGGTGGAGGGGGACTGGAGGCCAGGGACCAGTTAGGAGGCTGTTGCAATCGTCTGGGAAAGGGGAGGTTGCTGGCTGGAGACCCAGGCAGTAGGGCGGGCCGGGCTGGGGGAGGCAGCCTCAGGAGGCTAGTTAGGGGCGGTCCTGAGCCTGGTCCAAGGGTGTGGCTAGCCCAGTCATGATTCGGGCAATGGCCAGTGCTGGGGCGTCTAAGGGGAGGCTGCAGGCCGTCTGGCAAGTGGGTGGGTCAGATCAGAGGTCAGGACTCCAGCTTCAGTGGGGGTAAGGGATGGTGGGGGGTGGGCAGGCAAGGGAAGCAGGAGGAGGAGGGTCAAAGGCCAAATTCCAGATGTACTGGCTGGGCCTACTTGCAAGTGGAGGGAAGCTGGAGCCAGGATGGGAGATGGGGAAGGCAGGATGGGGCATCTCTGGCCCCAAGAAGGCTAAGCGTTGGATGGATAGAGAATGAGACTTCGAGATGCACCTGGGCACCCAGTTTGAGAGAGTGTCTAGCACCTGCCTGCTCCTTCCAGGTTGGGAGAGGGCAGGGTTGAGGCTGCCTAAGAACCTTCCGCCCTAGTCGGGATGAAGGATGCATTGGGCACAGCATCAGGGATCTGGGTAAGAGGAGCTAGAGAGGGGGCTGGTTAGGGTCTCATTCTTCCTGCTGGTCTGGTTGAGCCTGACTCATCTTGGATCACCATGGCATAGAGAAGGCTAACTGATGCAATAAGTACTTGGAGAATGGGTGGGTGGATGTATGGATACATGGGTGGATGGATGTATCCATGGGTATATGCATGGATGGGTACATGGATGGATGGATGGGTGGGTGGGTGCACAGATGGGTGGATGCATGGGTGGGTGCACGGATGGGTGGGTGCATGGGTGGTGCATGGATAGATGTATGTGTGGATAGCTGCATGGATGGATGCACGGATGGATGCATGAGTGGGTGCGTGGATGGGTGTATGGATAGATGGATGCACAGGTGGGTGAGTGGCTGGCTGGCTGGCTGCACATGTGGGTGGGTGCATGGATGGAAGGATGCACGGGTGTGTGTGTAGATGGGTACATGGATGGATGGATGGGTGGGTGGGTGCACAGATGGGTGGATGCACAGGTGGGTGAATGCATGGGTGGGTGCACGGAAGGGTGGGTGCATGGGTGGTGCATGGATAGATGTATGTGTGGATAGATGCATGGATGGATGCACAGATGGATGCATGAGTGGGTGCGTGGACAGGTGTACGGATAGATGGATGCATGGATGGGTGAGTGGATGGATGCACAGGTGTGTGAGTGGCTGGCTGGCTGGATGCACATGTGGGTGGGTGCATGGATGGAAGGATGCACGGGGTGTGTGTGGATGGGTGGATGGATGGGTGGATTAGTGGGTGGGTGGGTGGATGGATGGATGCACATGTGGGTGGGTGCATGGATGGAAGGATGCATGGGGGTGTGTGTGGATGGGTGGATGGATGGATGGATTAGTGGGTGGGTGGGTGGATGGATGGATGCACATGTGGGTGGGTGCATGGATGGATGGTTGGATGCATAGAAGGATAGTTAGATGGCAGGATTGGAGGATGGATGGGTAGGTGGGCATATGGAGAGATGGATAGATGTAGGAATGAGTGAGTGGACAGATGGACAGATGGATACGTGGGTGGGTGTATGGATGGAAGTCACATAGATGCATCGTTCAGGGATACAGGCGGAAGTGGGAGGCCCTGATGCATGAGTAGCAGCCACCATGATGAATCGTATGCTCAGAATGGAATTCTACTGCTTTGCAGGAGCACAGCCCTAGGAGGATGGGTCACTTGGGCTATCACTGGCAGGGACCAAGTGTGATGCTTCCCCTGGTGCCATGTAGCCTGTGTTCTCTGTTGGGGCCTGAAGCCAATATGTCTCCCTAGCTGGGGATAGGGACAGTGCACCTTCCAAGCTCAGGATGCCAGGCTCAGCTCACATCAGGGGTCAGAAGGCTGGGGTTCCCTGCTCTGACTGTGATCTATACAGGGAGAGTTCACCTCAAGAGGGGTTATGAAAACAGAAGCCCACTTGCCCAGAAGGAGCCTTGTCTTGCGGCTACTGGGATAAGCCAGAGGCAGATGGTGGTTTTGGATGTGATGTGTGGGTGTGTGGGGGGTAAGGGTAAGGGCCGCCTGCAGAGGTGTTGGCCTGGAGAGGGCCCAGTGGAACAGCCAGGGTGGGGGAGTTGAGTGTGATTGGGGGGCGCCCCCTGGGCAGGCGTCCTGCAGAGCCTTGGCACGCCAGGCCGCTGAGCCAGCACATTGCTTTGTGTACAAATCACCTCCTTTCCTCCTTTTTCTTCTATCCCCATCCCCCCACCTCCTTCCATATCTAAATTCTTCCCAAACCACCCCAGCCTTCGGCTGTCTGGAGGAAGGGTTGATGGGTAGGCGGGAGGCGCCTGGTCTTGGGTGGGAGCGGAGGAGGGGAGGTGGGAGATGTCCCACCCCAGGCTGGAGGGGGGAGGGAAGGGAGCGCCTGCAGCCTCCTCCCCCTCCCCACGTGTTGGTGCCGCACCCTGTATGCTTCTGGATGGGAGGGCTCTGCGTGAAGCAGGCGGTGGTGGTGCTGGGGACTGGACGCAGTGGGAGAGACAGGCTCGGGGAAGGGGAGCCCCAGAAGAAAGGGTGTCGTCCAGACCAGGCCTGGCCCCTGAGGGTGAAGGACTCTGGCAGCTGCAGGGTCTGGGGGTGGGGTAAGGTGGTGTCTTCATCATGGAGAGAGACCGTGATGTGTTCAGGGGTGCATGACCACGTGCTTGCCTGTGTGTGCGCGCATGTGTGTGTGCACAGCTGGGTGATGTGCGCGTCCCAGCAAGTCCACACCTGTACCTGCGGCTGGGAGGGAGAAGCATATGGCTGCCCAACCTGGGCCCAGCTGGGACCCCAGTTCCCCCTCCTGGCAGATGCTGGACCTGAATGAACGTCTGGCCACATCTGCCCACAAGAAAGGGAGCTCCACAGCCCATGTCAGAGCTAGAAGGGCCCAGGCCTCCCCGCTCGGTGTACAGACAGACCTTCTCAGGGACACAGCTTCCTCCTCTGCACAAGGGGTACCTATGGGAGTGGACCCTGTCATCCCTGGTGTGTCTGCCAGAGGCCTGCCACCTAGGGTGACCAACTTGTCCCTGTTTGCTGAGGAGTTTGCTGGTTTCAGCACTGAAAGTCCCATGTCCTAGGAACCTCCTCAGTCCTAGGCAAATGAGATGGCTGGTCACGCAGTTGTCAGGGACGTATCTCTTTCCTCCCCCATCTTTCCCCCTGCAACCCATCTCAGCCTCCCCGCCTCCCCCACACCCCTTCTGGAACTTTCTCGAAGGTTCTTACTTTCCCTTCTCTTCCTGTCCCACACCCTCTTCCTCCTGCCCCTTGCTGTCTCCAGGAATCTCTGTGTCTCTGTCTCACTGTGTCTCTCCCTCCCTGTTCCTCTCTCTTCCCCCTGTGTCTGGGGTCTCTCTGTCTCCTCTCTTGCACCCAGGATTGTCCCCCTGTTGGCTGCTGGGGTCTCTCTGTTCTCTGCCCACTTCTGTGTCTCCCCTCTCCATCTCCGGTGTCTCCCTGTCTCTGTCTCAGGGTCTCTGGCTTGCCACCTTCCCTGGGTGGTCCAGGCCTCCTTGCCCTCTCCTGGCACTGCACCCCCAGTGCTGGCTGCGATGGGAGCCAGGTCTGGGGGCTGTGACCAGGCCGGGAAGGGGAACCCAAGCAGACATGATATTTATGTTAGGACTTCAAAGTGGAGCAGAGGCCGTGGTAGGGGTGGAGGCGGGCGGGAGGGGTTGCGAGCAGAGCCAGACTGAGGTCAGCTCTGGCCCCTCCCTGGCGAGGGTCTCCTTGGTGACACACACCTCCCCTGTGGGACACTGAGACCCAGAGTAGGGACAGAATGGGCTATTTTGGTGCAGAGTTCCAAGAAAGGCGCTTCCTGTGCCCCTGCCCCACCCCCAGCCCCATCCTTTCCTCCTGTCACCCTGCAGCTGGGTCTGGGCATCCATAGCCCCCACCTCCTCAGAGCGACAGCCTGGCCTGGGGGCAGGGGGCTCTGGGGGTGGCAGAAGCAGAGGGCTCGATCTCAGCAGGAAAACATCCCTGGCGCTGGGACAGGCCGTGTGTTCTCGGCTCTCTGGCAGAGGCCTAGCCTGGCAGGGCCCTACGGGTCTGTAACCCTGTCGGCCTCGTCCGGGCCAGGCAGGCCCAGTCCCTCAGGGCCTCTGGAGTCTACTCAGGCTGCTTGCCCGAGGGCCTGAGAGGCCACAATAGGCCATGCAGGTCACCCCACCCCTGCCCCCCACCCTTGGCCTAACCCCTGTTAAAGACACCCAGCTGCTGGGGCCCGGAAGGCGTGGGGTCAGGATTGGCTCATCCTGCAGCACCGCTCTCTGTCCCGAGCCCCTCCCAAGAGCCGCGCCCAGCAGGCACCCCTTCAGCCTGGGCCACCGCTCAAGAAGCCCCCTCCCAGACTTGGACCTTGCTGTGGACCCAGGACCCTCTGGTCCAAAGCCCACCCGGGCCCTCAAAGCCGCAGCCCTGGGTCAGTGCCCCTCCCAGGTCCTCCTGTGAATCACTTGAGTTGGAATCCGATGAGCTCAGGCCTCCCCACCCAGCGCTCTGCCTCTGCCTCCTGCCTGGCCAGTGGGGTAGCCATGCCCCTCACGGGGGTCTTCTCAGCAACCCAGAGCCCCCACCTGGGTGCACCATGGGCTGGGGTGGGTAAGAGGTGGCAGGGGTGGGCCAGGGCCGGGGGGGGAGGGCAGTCAGGAGAGGGGCTTGGACCTCTTCCGCATGCTCAGAAGTATAAAGAGTGTGTGTGTGTCTGCGTGTGTCCTTTGGTGCATCTGTGTGTGTCTGTGTGTGTTTGCACTTCCAGTGTTAGGACACAGGGGGAAGGGGACGCCCATGTGCTGTGTCCCAGGAGAGTGTATGTCGTGCATTTGAGTGGGAGGTTTGGGTGTGTTGGTGGCAGTTCTGCATGGGTAGGTCCACGTGCATCATGGAGTCCCTGAGTAGGGCACCACATGTCTGTGTCAGCCTGTCACCATGTGTGTGTCAGGGAGTCACACTCTGAACCCGAGAGGGAGAGTGTTGTAATATCTCTGAGTGTGCAGACTTAGGGACGTCTGAGTGAGGGTTTGGTCTGTGTCATGGTGTGGCTCAGAGGAGAGGTGGCCGTGTGTTCCTGTGTCCCATCCCGCAGGGCATGAGTGGCTAGCGGTCAGGGTGTGCCTGTCAACGTTGGGGTGCCCGGGTGTTAGTGTACATGCCTGTGGCAGCAGTGTCACACTCTGTGCGAATGTGGGTCAGAGTGCGACTGTGTGTTAAATCGTGGGTGTGAACATGGGTCACAAGGCCGCTCCTTGGTGAAGGTGGGTCAGGGTGGTGATGTGAGTCTCAGTGACTGCCTTCCACCCCACCCTCTCAGGCCACCCCACAGGCCCTGGCTCCTGGGCCAGTCTGGACGGTAGAACCTGGGATAGGTGTCCCCTCCCTCACGCCTCCTCCCGACCCCAGTTCGCAGGATTCCTGCTCGCAGGACGGTCCCAGGTCCCCCCTGAGAGGGTGCTTACCTCCTAGCACCAGGCTGGGCGCGGGTCCCCTGAGTCCCCGGGTCCCCTGGGCGGCCTTCTCAGTGGAGAAAGGGACCCGGCATACGGCTGGGAATGAGGCGCGCTCGCCCCCTGGTGGCAGCGATGGAGAACGCGCCACCCTGTGCCCCAGGAACGCAAGGGAAGTGCTTGTGGTGAGTCTTCCCTAGTCAGTCATTCTACACATATCCACTAAGTGCCAATTCCTGGCCAGGCATTGTTCTAGGCTCCTGAGACTTGGCTGGGAACAAGGCCGACTTGGCTCTGGCATAAACAAACTCATATATAGAACTATGGTCACTTTTGAAGTGACATGCAACATTTCCAAGTGAGGAAATGATTTGGCTGCTCCTCAGTAGATCCAAACGTCAGGTTCCAGTCCTGCCCTGCAGCAATGGACGCTGGACCAGGCATGTCACCTCCTGGAGCCTTGGCTTCCTCTTCCATAAATAGGGACAAAGGTGGCAGCAGGGGTTGGGGAGAGGTGGGCTCATAGCTATTGCCCAGCTCGCACCTTGAAGACAGTGAGAGCTGACCAGTTTCTCTTTGGCTGGGGGCTGGGGGTGCTTGGTGCTTGGTTCATAACAGACACTCGATAGATTATTGCTGGGTGGATGAGTAAGTGAGTCCATCTGTTTTGGAGGATTGTAGGATCTGGTGTCTGAGCCCTTTGCTCTGTAACAAGCCACTTTTCCTGAGCAAGCCTCGGTTTCCTCATCTGTAAAATGGGGATAATGAGACCAGCCTTAGACTGGTCTATCATTGTTTGCCCTGCCTAGAGCCCCTGCCCCTATAACATGACCCTTCATTATGCTGATTTGGCCTGGACCTCTGACAATCAGAATCTCTTGAGAAGACAAACCAAAAGACCCAGGCAGGGGGCATGCCGAATTCTCAAGGCCAGGACTTAGGATTGAGCATGGGAAGGGAGGGAAGGACTTGCAGAGGCCCCAGAGACAGGGCCCAGAAGCCTCCTTCCCGTGAGACTGGCTGCACATCTGGCCCCTGAGGTTCTCTGAGCACCCCTGCAGACATTCCAGGTCCTTCCTCTGGGTCTGAACTTGACACATCATCCTGTGTTTGATTCTCAGGACCCAGCCCTCTGTTACCCTCCCCAGGTTCCCACCTCACTGCCCCTCCCTCCTAGTTAACAAACTCCAGACAGTGGACCACATTTATTGAGCGCCTGTGGAGTGTGCGGCACTGTACAAGGCACTGGGGTGGGGGTGGGATAAGGAGAGAGGACATACATACAAAAGAACGTATCAGCAAGAAGCTTGGGGGTGGGGGGGTGGCATGGAAGTGGCGAAGGAAGGGCTGCCGGTGGCCTAGTGGGAAACCCGGGAGCCCCGCACCTGGGCTGTATCTGGATCATCCAATAGCCGAAATCGATGATTTCTACCTCATAGTTGTCATGTCTGACATGTGGACTGATGACCCTTTGTGCTCAGTGCCTGAGGAGAGTGCCTCTGAGACTGGGGTCCTTTCCATCAGGGACAATTCTTTTCTGGGGAATGATGCCCAAGAGGCTGGCCTCATCCAGACCCCTGACTCCAAGGGACCTGAGGGCCAGCAGCCTCGGCCCCTGTGCTGTCCCCAGGTGCAAGACCAGTGACCACCTTTGCTGCTGCTGCTCTCCAGCCATCTTGGCCCCTCAGGAGTCTCCTCTCAGCAGCTTCCTGGGCCAACTGCACCTCCTTGTGGTTGGGGGTTGGCATCGCTGCCCCAGCCTTGAGGGTTCATTCTTGGGGCTTAGAATAGAGAGGTGTAGGTGGAACCTGATGCCCTGGTTTGGGTAGGGAAACCCTAGTGACTTGCTGTGTGAAGTCTTGGGAGTCACTTTTCTGAACCTTGGTGGGGCTAACAAGCCATGTCCTGCCTCCCCGTAAAGTCTGTGTGAGAGCCGAAGAGTTAAGTGCAGAGAAAATGGTTTCCCAGCCCGCCCTCCTTCCCTTCTGGAAGCTTGTCTGCCTGCTGGTGAGCATTTTCCCCCTGTCCAATTCTCCTGGGAGGCTGGAGTGCCTGGGAAGACTTCCAGTCTTGGGGAAAGACAGGAAATTGGGTGCTTTCTCCCCCGGGACCTGATCTCCAGGGGAACAACCTTCCCTGAGGGAGGGAGCATGAGCAGGTGAGAGCCCCACCCGGCAGGGAGCAGGCTCCTGGAACAGAGCAGCGGGGNCCTCCTGACACCCAGGTGTGGGTGGGTCTTTCAGAGACTTGGAGCCTCCAGCCTGGTGGGGGCTGCCTGGCCTGTGCCTATGGCGGGAGATGCAAGAGGAGCCAGGACCAGCCAGAGGAGGGCCTCAGTTGGGTTGGTCCCCTGTTGGGCACACTCACCCCTGCAGGCTGCCTGGCCTCCAGCTGGAGGAGAAGAACAAGAGGCAAGGGGCCTTGGGCACATAGTCTAGGGGTCCCCCAACCCCTGTTCCCCAGCTCCTCCAGCAGGTGGACTCACAGAGACAAGTATCAGACAGAGGTGGTTGCAGACACAGGAAAGGGCCCGAGGTCGCCGTGGCCCAGGTGGCTGTGGCCTTGGCTGGTAGGGTTGATGGCTCTGAAAGGCCTTCCTGGCAGCCTCTGAGTCTCCTGTCCCAAATGGCCTTTCTGGCTGCTTCCAGCTACTCCTGTGCTGCCTGGCTCCTCTCAGCCTCTGGCTCCTCTGGCTGAGCAGGGCCTCCCCTGGTCTGACCCTCAGCCCCCTCAGCAGTTGTCTCAGACTCTCCATTCCTGTCCCTGAGGCTGGCTTTGACTGCAACGTCCCCATCTCCTGGGCCCCGTTTCCCCTCCTCCCCGCTCCCTGCCCCTGGCTGCCCACTGCCCTCCTCCTCTGTTGCTGTCGCCTGGGTCTTGGGCTGCTCTGCCTGGCGGTAGACGAGGTAGCCGGTGGTGGGAAGCCTATGGGCCAGGACTCCAGGGGACAGGCGCTGATAGCCCTGCTCCTTGTACAGGAAGAGGCCAAAAGTATCAGGCTGAGCCACTCGAAATTTGGTGGCACAGAGCTGGTTCACGGTGGCAATCGAGGCCCCTGGGGGCACAGCCAGGGTCTTGGAGGTGCAGCCACTGCTGGGATCCTGATAGGCTACTCGGAGGAGGTGCTATGAAGGAAAAGCAAAACTGAGTACTTAGCCCTGCCTGGTGTGTATCTGGCTCCAAAGCTGAGGGACAAGGGTAGGCCATGCAGGGACAGGGGTGGGTCGTATAAATCCAGTGGTAGAATCAATTGGCCAAAGTTTTGTGAGCTCCAGTGGAGGGGAGCTGTCAGGCAGGGAGAGATGGGCAGGGGCTGGGGGCAGGGCTGCAGGGGCTAGGGGAGCAGGGTTGCAGGTGCAAGGATGGCCCTGCAGGATCTCACAGGCCTAAGATGAAGCTTAGATAGAGCTTACTCTGGGCCCTAAGCCCTTGTCCTGCATTCACTCATTTAATCCTAACATTGACCCCAGGAGGCAGGTACTGTTACTCCATTTTACAGATGACAAAATTGAGGCACAAAGAGGTTAAGTAACTTGCCCAAGCTCCCATAACCAAGAAGTGGTAGAGCCAGGATTGGAACCCAGGATCTGGCAACTGAGTCTGGACTCTTAACCAAGGCTGGGAAGGATGAAGGGCAGGGGTGGCATCTGGCTCTGAAGACACCCAGGCCAGAGCCCAAATGCAAGGGCAATGGGGCACAGGCTGAAGCCTGAGGTCAGGGACAGGCAGAGGCCTGGCTGGGGCTGGAGGCCAGGATTTGGAGTCTGGGCCTGTCACCTGTGTCCCTTTCCTTCTCCATGTCATGCTCCAATTTCCTCATCTGTAAAATGGGGATAATAATGGTCCTACTTCAGAGTGTCTGTGAAGATTCAGAGACGCTGCCCCTGGAGCACGTGGAACCTGCTCCCTCTAGAAAGGCTGGCTTTGACATTTTCAGAGGGCGCTGCTTCTGTGGCAGGGTGATGCAGGACTAGCCCTTTCCTCTTGCTGGGTCCCACTGGGAAGAAGAGGGGTCTGTGCTGGAGGATGCCAGAGCCTGCCTGGGCCTGGCCAGTTTGGGGTGGACAGTGTGAAGGGGCCGTGTTACCTGGAAGCTGTGGGTGGCAGGCAGGCGGCGTTGCTCCCAGAGGCTGAGGGAGCGCTGCAGCTCCTGTGAGGGGCTCAGGGGGACGGTGTGGGCCTGGGTCAGTCCGCTCAGCAGGGCCAGGCTGGCCGAGAGGCTGGTCAGGTAGTAGCCACCTGGGACATGAGGGGGAAGAATGCAGCTCAGGCTGGGCTGGGGTGCCCCGTCCCCCCACCCCTTCCCTGCTGTCTGCTCAACCCAGACAGGGAGGCAGTGTGTGTGTGTGTGTGTGTGTGTGTGTGTGTGTGTGTGTGTGTGTGTGTGGGAGGGGGGTCCCCTCACCCTCCCCGGTGAGGAGGGTGGGCTCCAGCAGCTCCGACATGTACTCCGTCTCCAGCAGCAGCTCGGGAAGGTCGCACTGTGCCACGACGAGGCTCAGCAGCGGCAGGAACTCATCAGCACCAGCGCCTGCCCCTGTGGGCACATGGTGAGGAGGAAGCTTCAGGCTCCTCTGGAGCCTCAGGGTCAGAGTCCAGTCCTTGTCTTAGACACTGACCCCTCCCCTCCTCCTGCGAGGCCCTATGCAATGTGATCTCCACAGCAACCACGTGGAGGGGCTGCAGCCAGGAGGCTCTACTCTCTGGGCCTCAGTTTCACCAAGTTTGAGTTGGGAGGGTTGGCTCATTCCGCCCCCACCTCCCACTGTGGTCCTGGAAGTCTCTCCCTGGGGGGCCTGCCTCTGACTCAGAGGGGGCAGGGCGGTGGGAGGTGGTGAGAGGGGACAAACCTGCGTGGGTCCTCAGGCATGTGTAGAGCAGCTTGCAGGCCTGTAGGAGCCGCTTGACCTGGGCACTGGGTGAGTAGGTGCGGAGCAGCTGCAGCAGCTTCTGGCGCACCTGCTCCGTCTCCACCGGGGAGGGCAGGCTCAGGTGGGAGCCAAAGGCGCCAGGGCCCTGGGCACGGGCCAGGCGGAATCCTTCTGCCAGGCGGCCCAGGGAGCCGTCTGCGGAAAGCCGGCGCCGCAGGCGGGCTGCCAGGATGGGCCGGAGAGGCTTGAGCACAGAGCGGTGCAGCGACTTCTCCAGGACGTGTTCTGCCGGACGAGGGGCAGGCAGGGGTCAGGCAGACGGAGGGGAAGAGTCCGGGGCAGAAAGGAGGAGGAAGGGCAGAGTCAGGCAGGAGAGGCATGAAAAACAGAGGAGCTGGGCAAGAGGGGAGACGGGGAGAGAGGCAGGGGTGGAGATCATTGGAACAGCAGTGAGACAAGGTGGCTTTCTAAAGCAGCAGAACAGAACCAGAGAGGCTGGCACTGGGGAGCAGAGGTGAGAGTCAGATAGGGAAGAGCTGGCATGATGGAAAGACAGGGGCCCCACTGGCAGAGGCCCTGACTGGGGCCTTACCCAGCCTCTCGGGTGGCAGCAGCTTCTCAGGGCCCAACTCCGTGGTCAGCATGGCCCGGGCTCGGCTCAGCACCTGGCGGATGCCCTGCAGCTCTCGGGGCTCAGGACTGGCCCGCACCTGGGTCAGTAGGTCCTGCACCAACTGGCCCACAGCAGTGTGTCGGTCCTGCACCAGCGCTGTGGCCACCCTGCCCACCTGCCGTTCGGGCACCAGCAGGGAGCAGAAGGCAGCACTCATGGACCGAAGCAGAGGCCGCCGTCGGCCCAGCTGGGGTGAGGTCGCTGGGCTCCCCCGGGATCTCGGCGTCCCCTCCTCCTCAGAGCTGCTGGGGGAGCCACAGTCCACCTCCTGGAGGGAGGGCAGGGGTGGGAGGTTAGGGCTGGGGTCCCTGGGCACATGGTATCCCACTGAGCTCTCCCTCCGCAGCGGCCGGTGAGGGGGCAGCCTCTCTGTCTGGCTGGGGGCTGCCCCTGGCAGCACTGGGACGGGGGGAGGTGGCACGGCAGGTGGAGACAAGGGGCTGGAGGTCTCTGTGGACACGCGCACTTTGAAGCTCCTCTTGAATTTCTCCCGCTTGGTGGGGCCCAGGTCCCCTGGGAACAGAGGGTTGAAGAAGCACAGGGCGGCTCCAGTGCCCTGGTCCAGCTCTTGAGGGGACCGGGCCTTCAGCCGGGGCAGTAGTGGGCCTTCGGAGGGGCCCCGCGGAGGCTTGGTGTTGAGGGGGGAGCTCCAGAACTCTAGGGAAGAGAAACCAAGTGGGGCTTCAGGGGCTGGTGGGCCTGTGGGCTTTCCCTTCCCCTCTCGGCCTCAGCTTGTCCATTTGTGCAGCGGGTGGCAGGGGAACCCTTACCAATGCCCAGATGGGAGATGGCCTCCAGCTCCTTGTGGGTGGCTGCCTGGCAGATGGCTCTGGGGAGCTGGAGCTGGAGGAGAAGGATGTCCCTGAGGCCAGAGACAGGAGCAGGGTCAGGAGTGAGGGATGCTCAGGTTGCAGAAGGCGGGATGCGGAGGGCTGTCGCTGGGACCAGGGCTCCACAGACAGGCACTGACTCCCTGTGGGCAGACTCACCGGGTGTGGCAGTAGGCGCAGATGAGCTGGACCAGGTCTGGGAACATGAGCTCCGAGCCCTCCAAGGAGACTCCTGAGAGATGGGAAATAGTGAGGCCGTTCTCTGCGGACGCACCCCTGACCAGCCCTTCCCAGCAGGCCAGCCCCTCTCACCACCAGGGCTCTCCTGGATGTAGTGGCTGGAAACAAAGGAGGGGCCACTGGCCTCGGGCAGCCGCACGCACAGGGCCTGGCACTGGCGGGTGTTAGATTTCCGCACCAGGAACGTCTGCAAGTGGACAGGGCTTGGGAGGCTCAGGACCGGAGTATCCAGCTTCTCTCCCTCCCACCTCAGCTGGCCAGTCCCCGGAGGTGGAAGGTGGGGGCGAGACTCACCCCCGGGGGCTCGGTCCTCAGCACGTGCAGTGCAGCCGCGGCGTTGGCCCGCAGCTGCAGCCACACGGGCCGGGTGAGCAGCAGACGCTCCCGCAGGCTCACGGCGCGCCCGGGCCGCTGGAGTCCACCTGCCCGCCCCCCGCTGGCATCGGGCATGTCGTACAGTGGGTCCTGGGCTGGCCTGGGGGCGGGCACCCAGACCTGAGCAGGGGCCAGGGGCTGGGACCCTCACCCGCCCTTCCCCCGTACAGGGCTTCCCACCTCTGCTGCCTGGGGAATAAACCCTCCTCTTGCTGTCCTTCCCCACCCCACCTGGCTGCCCGTCCAACTCCACTAACTTTTCTCTCTCCAGGTGCCCAGGAGTAATGCTGGATGGGTTGGGGGCTCCAAGAGGGCCTGCTCCTGGTTCCCCAGGGGTTTCCATGGCTGGGAGCTCCTTCGCTTCTCTGGGACTCAGGAAGAGAATCCAGCTCCCGAGGCACAGGCACGCACATTCCCCGTGGTGAGTAACACTTCCTGAGGGCGGTTCGCCCTGTCACACCCCACCAGTTAACTCTTGGGTGTCCACCCCACCTGGCCAGTGCCCGCTTCCTCTCTGTTCTAGGGCCAGCCTGGAGGGGCAGGGATTCCTCTCCATGCTAGTGCCACCCTAAGGGCCCCAGCTGTGGGGGTGCCCCCTCCCCACAGTGCTTCCTGCAGCCTTGCCGGCCTCCTCAAATCACACAGGTGAGCAGGAAAGGGTTAAGCACAGCCCGGACGGCCCAGTCTGCACAGGCCCAAGCCTCGCCCTGGGGCACCTCTAAATCTGTGGTCAGTTGCTCATCTGTCCAGCGCCTTGGGGGTCATCCTTGGGGGAGAGCACCCCCTACTGGTCAGATGACTCATTCCTGAGCCTAACCTGGGTTTCGGGATTTCATGTTGTCATGGAGAAAAGATGCTGTGTCTCCATGGAAACCAACCCCTTTGCTTAACTGAGGTTCTGGGGGTGGTTCTGACACTCAGCACTAACCAGGGGGAGTCTGGCTGTGAGGTCGTCAGCACATGGTGCTGCTGCTGGCTGCCTCCCACGCACACAGGCCCTGCCAGCCTGCCTTGCCAATCTGCCAAGCGACTGGGCAGGTGCAGACATGACCTGGTCTCTAAGCACCCGCACCAGCCCCCTTCCCACCCGAGGCCACGTGCTCTGCCTGCACCACGTGTTGCTTCTGACTCTGCTCACCAGCAACAGGTAGTTCTGGGCCCAGCCCCCCATCCCCAGCCTGTACCCCAAGTCAGAGTACTCCAGAGCCTGCTGGGTAGTGAGAAGAGGTACCAACTGCAGGGACCCCAGTAGAGAATCTGCCTGTTTCAGGAGCTCCCCACAAAAGCCAATTCCCTTGCAGGGCAAATCAGACACACATGGTCACACCAGAGTCCCACAAAAAGTTTTATTTCCAGTCCTCACAATTTGGGAGGCAGATACCAAGAACCACACTGAGAAAAATCCTGGGGAGCCTGGCTTCTCTCCTTCAGCTCCAGCCAGGACTGACAGGCCCCCCAAATATCATTTCTGGCTCAGAGTTCCACAATGGAGGGCCCAGCTCATTGGCTCAGTGGCTGAGAGGTCAGCAGGAAGGATGTTGCTTTGGCTTAGGACAAGGCCTGTCTTCTTTGCCAGAGGGGCACTGAGGAAGCTGATCTTCAGGAGAGGGAGGTGGTGAGCTGGTCAGGGACAGACACAAGCCTTGCCTGGCCACTCTGGGGCCACAGCTGCACAGAACCCAAGGAGGGCAGAGGAGGAGCCCAGACCAGTGACAGCTGGAGGGGGAGGACCCAGCAGCAACACTGGAGAGCCACTGGGGGGCTGGGCAGTCTACCTTCCGCAGCAGGGAAATGCAAATCTGGGTTTGGTGCCAGCTGCTCCGAGGGATCCCCTGGCTATGAACAGCAGGGTCATGGGCCTGGGGTGTGTGGGAGGGGAAAGATCATCAAACATGAGAGGAAGCTGAACCAGGAGGGAGGCAGCCACTCCATGTGAGGTCGGGAGTAGCCTCCTGGGAGGGCCCTGGGGCAGCTCCCTCATCCATGAGCTCAGGTTGGGCCCTCCCTGCTTGAGCCTGGCTGGGCGCTCCCCCAACCCTGAGCTTCCACACTCCCACCCTGGCTCCTGCTTGCCAAACTCCCACAAACCCCTTGAGCTGAGATTGTCCTAACTTTCCGGGGCCACTGATTCTGACAGAGCTGCTGCCTCTCTCTGGGCTCCTGTGGGGAAGGTGAGAGTGAGGGGCGGGGCGGTGGTACAACCTCCGCGGCTCTTACCATCTGGTTTTCTCTTCTGAGGGGACACAGCTGCCCTAGCCTGAGTGGAGGAGAAAAAAAGCCCCCTGAGAGCCTGCCTCCATTATGGCAATTCCCTCTCCACACTGGCTCTGTGCCCTTTCGGCCCAGCCCTTTCCACCTTCCCTGCCTTCTTCCACCCCATCCAAACCTGCCCTGGAACAAGGCAGGGGTTGACAGACTAGATGTCCCTTCCTCCAGGGCAGCCTTGAGCAGGAGGACTCGTGAGCTGACTGCAATGCCAGGGAACCTGGGCTGAAGGCAGGCAGTGCCTGGGGGTGCACAGAGAACCCCCCGGCCCTCGGACCCTAGAGCTGGCTGGGATTGGAACTGCCAGCCCCTACCCTGAGCTGGGGTGGGGGGGCGTGGCAGCAGCAGACCCACCTTTTTGATAGCCGTCCAGTCCTCCAGGATGTCGATCTCCTGCAGCATGTACACGATGTAAGGGCCTGTGACAGAGTCAAGGAAGCAGGAAGACCAATGGCGGGGCAGGAGGCAGGGTTCAGCCTGGGAGCTGAACACTCATGAGAGGTGGTGCAGTGCACAGTGTGGAGGGGCACTGAGGACCTGGGTTCGAGCTCAGGCTCCACCTCCTACTTCTTGGCCCCCTGGTGGGGGGCAAAGGGGCGGTGACAGCTTATGGCCTGTTTCACTGAGTCCATGGAGGGCACCAAGCCCCACCCCCACCTCCCTGCTCACCCTCCCCTCCTTAATCCAGGTCAGCTGACCAAGGCCCATCCTGCCCCGTCAGGGGCCTTGCTCCTTTTCCTATTCCATCCAAATCATTAACTGTCCTCTCACCTGACCCCTTCCTCAACTGCAGACAGACCCAGGTCTCTTCCACCCTGAAACAAGCCTCCTGTAGTCTCATACTTCCCCTCGTGTGCCCACCTGTGCCATGAACCTAACATCTCCACACCCTCACATTCACTCAAGTCACTGCCTTCCAGATTCCACCCTCAGCCGGCACCTGCTCTCCACCAGGTGGCCACAATGGCTGAGACTCTGGCTGCTGCAGGGATGTCGCAACTCAACTCTGCTGGGCTACAGTGGGGGGATGAAGGCGCAGTGGGCCCTGGACTGAAGGGGCTCCTGCCTAAGGTGGGCAGAGGCAGATAGTCCTCTCTGGGCTGCAGGCACTCAGGGCAGGGCACAGGGGTGCAGAGGAGAGACAAGCCACAGGAAGACCAAGAAGGCTTCACAGAGGAGGCAATGTCTGCGATGAGCACAGGCCAGGAAGGGCCAGGCAGGAGTTCCAACGGGAGGATGGAGAGGGAGCAAAGACACGGGGGTGGGAAAGCCTGGAACACGCTCGGATGACGCCAAAGACTGAACTTCACTCAGGAAGTTATGGGCAGTCACTGATCTGATGTCTCTATATTTCTAGGGTCCACAGAGCCCAGGGGAGACCCAGGACCCCACAGGAAATTCCTGACAGCTGGATTTTCCTGGGCGTGGTCACATGAAACCAACCAACCATGAATGCGTCTAGTCTGTGTCCTCCATGCCCCCTCCTGCACCCTCCCCCGAGTCTGGGGCTGACCCTGACGTCCTGCCCAGTTTTGGGCCACCTTGGATGGAAGGATACCAGAAACGAGAGGTGCCTTCTTCCTCTTGCTGGGTGGCAGGGAGTCCCAGGTCTTTGAGCTGCCTCTGGCGTGCAATTTGTCTTCCCACCACTCTGTGCCCCCAGATCCGGAGTCAGAATCAAGGGTGTGGCCTGCAGGATGCTCCCACTCCTGCAGCCCCCCACATGGGCCAGCCCGGCCTCACCTCCCCTTCCCCACACCACCCAGGGCAGTGGACAGAGCTCTGGGCTTGGGGCTGGAGGCCCGGCTGTTCGGGTCCTGACTGCACAGTAGTGAAAACTTGGGAAAGAGGTCACAGTACTTTTGTGAGCCTCAGTTTCTTCATTGGTTTAGGAGACAATGGGATGATAATTCCTGCCTCCCCAGGACACATATGAACACAGGTGCTGTGGGCGGGGGGGTGGCTAATATGTGTGGGCATGTCAGATTGGTGTCCTCTGTTCTGGAAAGACAGCAGGGGCAGGGGAGGGCAAGGGACCCCCCTATGCCCAAGCCCCCACTGTGTGCCAGGCACTGAGCTGGGCCCTTCCCAGGCCTGCTCTCATTCAGTCCTCACAGTGACCCCAAGAAGCAAGTCCTCTGACCACCCCCTGTGCAGCCAGGAAAGCTGAGGTCCGCAGAGAGCGGGTGTTGTGGAAGCTGGGCCTGGCCCTCACCGGAGCTGATGTCCAGGCTCTGGCGGTCCTCCTCCAGCCTCTGGATCCGCTCCTGCAGCTCCCCCTGCAGTGTGTCATACAGCAGCAGCTTCTCGCTCTGGAGGAGGCGGCAGCGGCTGAGCCGGGCAGAGTGGGGGCCACATCAGGCTTTGCCCGCCCCGACAGGCACCCCGTCAGGCTCACCTCCAGGTGCTGTTTGGCTCCCTGCAGCTCACATTCGTATTTATTCCTGATCACATCCAGACAGAAGCCCTTGTAGATCCCTGCGGAAGGCAGGAGAAGGGAGACCTTGCTCGGCCAGGGGCCCCGGTGCCCAAAAAGGAGGGCCAGGATGAGTGAGGAAGGGGAAAGAGAGCCATGGGTCCTGGAGGGGAACAGGGCACAGGAGAGCCCACAGACCTGCCACCTGAATGCGGATCTTGAGGCTCCGCTGCAGCCCCCCAAGAGGCTCTGTGTATTCAGGGGCTCTCTCGGCCCCTACTTCCTCTAGCCGCAGCCGCAGCTGACTCAGTCGTTCCCTGAACAACCTGGGAGAGAAAAAGCAGCCATGCAGCCATTTGCTCACCCGGGGCGCTCGGGCAAACACGTGCTGTGCGCCGGCAGGGCTGCAGCGGGCAGTCGCTCCCCCGGGCAGCAGCCGCCCTGCCCAGCACCAGGCCCCTCCGCTGCCAGCTGCCCAGACCCCGCCCGAGGCGCCCCCTGCTCACTTCTCCTTCAGCTCCGAGAACTGCTTCTCCAGGTCCAGCATCTCGCTGACGCACTCGCTGCGGCGCTGTTCGTAGTCCTCTTCATCCATCTCTGGGACAAGAGGCCAGTCAGGGCCAGCTCTGGGCAGGGGGCCGTGCGGGCGCGCGCGCAGGGCCTCACCTGAGCTGTCCTCCTCTGACTCGGTCTGGCTGCCGCTGCGATCCTCTTCACTCTCCTCCTCCTCCCCGTTCACCTCGGCGGCTGAGTCACCCTCTGCTTCCATCTCTTCTGTGTCTTTGCTTGGAGGCTGGACGGGCATCTGGCCTCTGGGAGAAGGTACGGAGCCATCATTCACCACGGCCCACAGCTCAGAGCAGGAGAGTGGCCAGGTGGAAAATCAAACCTGACCCCCGACTGGGACAGTGGGGGGGCGACGGGCCTCACCACACCCTGAGCACGCACTGAGGGGCGAGGATGCATATGGTCGTTTGCACTTCTCACAGAAACCTGGGAGCTGTGGAAACGCTCATGCCCTTGGACACCGTTGACGATCCCAGTCCTGGGAATACTGGCCAAGGCTATGATCCATAGACAGGAAAGGCCAAGGAGGGGCCCCTGCCTATGGAGTCCCACTGCCTATGGGACTGGGCCCAAACTCCTGACTGGGGCTTTCAAGGTCCTTCAGACTGGACTTGAACTTCCGGTCCAGCTCCTTCGTCCCCCACCTAATGGCCACTTCTCACCCTGCCGCCTCCCTCCCTCTGCCCATGCTGGTCCTTCTGCCTATGATGCCCCTAACTCCTGACTGGGGCTTTCAAGGTCCTTCAGACTGGACTTGAACTTCCGGTCCAGCTCCTTTGTCCCCCACCTAATGGCCACTTCTCACCCTGCCGCCTCCCTCCCTCTGCCCATGCTGGTCCTTCTGCCTATGATGCCCCCGGCTTCTCTTCCCGACGACACTCTACATCCCTCTTGTCTTTCACTGTGCTCTAGGTCAAATCCCATCTCCTCCGCTTCCTCTGGGACCTCAGGTCTTCTCCCTCTTGGCAGTCTCCTTCCCATGAAGCTGTAGATGTGCTCAGGTATTTTTGAGAAAAAGCAGAAACACAAAACCTCACCCATCCCACTGAGCTGCTCCGTTTTCCGCTTCACAGCTACACTCAAGGCCTTGTGCACACCTGCTGGTCCTACTTTCACTCCCACTTGCTTGAGCTGTGCACCCATCACTCTCAGCTGAAACTCATCCTGCAGCATTAACAGACAACTTCCTTGTGGCTAACGCCAGTATTTTTTCAGTGCTTTCTAAAATTTTTACAAAATTTTTAATCTCTAGTTAGTAACTGTTTTTCTTTTTCTTTTTTGGTGGCTAGACAGTACAGGGATCAAACCTGGACCTTGATGTTATCAGCATCACACTCTAATCAACTGAGCAGCCAGCCCCAGTGCTTATTTTAATTGACTTCTCAGCAACACTGAACACTGTTAAGTGTTTCTTCCTTTATTTACTCATCTAATATTTATTGAACATCTAATATATGTTGGGTACCATCAGATACTATGGTAGGTGCTGGGGCACAAATAGGACAGACAGTCTTTTACCTCAAGGAGCTTATAAGTTCCTGGGATAGAAGGGCAAAGAAACAGACTTACTATGGTGCAAGGAGAGTTAAGACTGGGAGCATATGGGAGAAGCTCTAACCAGGACATAGAGCTTGCTGCAGCGGTGAGGGCTTCCCAAGATGGATCAGATGGATGAGCTAATTGAGAGAGGGAACATTCCAGGTAGAGTGAATAGCGTGTGCAAAGACCCAGAAAAACGGGGAGGAGTTGGGGGCACATGGGTCTAAGCCTCAGCAAGAAGTGTGAGCTGCAGATTTGGTCATCCACATACAGCAAGTTATTTAGGCCATGGGAAAGGATGTGACCAGCAAGGCTGAATGTATGGAGTGAGAAGAGGTTCGCGGTGGAATCTCCAGGGTCACCGAAGGGGTAGACAAGGAGACCCCTGCAAAGGAGGAGGAAAAATCCAATGTCATAGAGACAGAGAATCAGGAGTGGTGACAATACCAAATACTGTCAAGGTCACCTAAGAGGAAGACTAAACAGTCTTGTCTCTCTGCCTACTGGGGGCTTATTTCACTGTGATGTTCTTCCAACTTCTCTGGCCTTCTGTAATCCTTTAGAATGGTATAGACACCACTCCCTTCAGGAAGCCTTCTTTGTTTACATCCCTTATTTGCCCATTCTCATGTCTGTCCCCTCAATCAGTCTGTGAGCCTTACCCGGGGAGAGGCTGCACACGTGACTTATTCACCTAGTGCAGTACTGGCTCACTTGATAACAGGAGGATTTGTAAATACAAATTAAATAATCTTTTGCAAGGCAGAGATTAGTTTTTACTTCTCCATAGCCCCAGGTCCCTGTAGCATAGCACAGCAAACTTCGTTAACACCTACTCAAGTTGTGTAAAATGCCTGGCCTGGGGGAGAGTTTAGTCTATCCGTCAATGACTTCACCAATGATTTGAATCTGCCCTGAAGACCTCGGCTCTCCAAACCAGCCTCATCTTTCTCATACTCAAGCCTCAGTTCCCAACATTTGCAATTCCTTCTCACTGTTAAGAATATTTACTTCCTAAGACGCAGCGAAAGTCCGCTCTTCCAGAAGACTTTCTCTGCTCCAGCTGACTCCAATTTTTTTTTTTTTTTTTTTTCTTTTGTCTTTTTTCCGTGTCCGGCAACGGATTGCAACCCTCAGTGTTGCCCCCGTACCGGACCGGGGTCCGGCAACGGGATTGCAACCCTCGGTGTTGCTCCCACGCCTCGCTCAGCCAGTGAGCGGGAACCGGTCTGTATGTGGGATCCGAACCCTCGGGCGGGAGCGCCGCCACGCTTCCCAAGCGGCGCACTATCCAGTGCGCCACCTGCCGGCCCGCTGACTCCAATTCTGAGTGAGTTAAATTTAGTCGCAAGCTCTTCTCCTTACCCCGGGTGCAAAATAAGGATAACTATTCCTGCTTTGAGTGCTGTAAAGACTGCAAGGGTAAGGGATGGAAAAGCACACTGTAAAGCGCCGTACATATGCCTTTTATCTTTCCAGACTGTAAGCTCCTGGAGGGCAGGCCCCCAGGGAAAGCAGCCCCTACTCCACTCTTGCGGGAGCCAACCCAACCTCTCCGCGAGCCTCCCGCCCGCTCCACCCCTAGACGTGCCGGCACGAGCCCGAAGATCGCGGACTCTTCCGCGGCCGGCCTCGGTCCCGCGGTCCCGCACGCGTCAGGCCGGTGAAGTCTCTCGGAGGAGGAGATTGTTCCGGCTGCGACCTACTAAGCGTAGAGGCCGAACCAGGCGCCGGGCATGGCGATACGCACCGCGGGGAGTGGAGCCTCCGGCCGCACGTCCGAGACTACCTTGAGGTACCAAAGGCTGCGGGTACTGGCCGCGGCCGCCGGGCTCCCGGAAGCGCCGCGGAGGGCCTCTCCCCCGGGGGCGGGGCGGGGCTTGTCGGCGCTTCCGTGTGCGTCATCAGGAGGCGCCCATCAGGGGAGCTCACAATTGGACCTCTGGGGCCGAGGCACGCTGGGATACCGCGGGCCGGTCTCCATAGCAACGGCCGACATTCGCCCAGGCCTCCGGCACGCAGGGAAGGGCCTTGCGGTTTTCTTGCTTTGCAGCTGGCGCCCCTCGGTCCGCGGCCACCTCCCCCCGGCGTGCGAGGAGAGAACCCGCTCCCCACCCCCCCAGTTCAGGAGAGTAACGGAGCCAGCTGTGGGTGTGAACACTCATTTATTTACACATTGTCATCGGTAGGCAAATGCCCAGCCTGCTAGAGGGTACAGATCTCAGACTGTCATCCACAGAGCCTGCAGACCCCTCCCTCCTCCAGAGCCCCGAGGGCGGAGGACGGGGAGAACCTGGAAGTTGAGGCGTCTGTCCAAGAGCTGAGAGCTAAATTCTATGCCTTCTTCTGATTTCTTTCCAAAAAGCCCACTTCACTAAGTACAGACTGTCCCATTCATACCTTTTGCTCTCCTACTATCCACCCATCCAAGATTGTTAATGATAACAATAACAACAATAATAATACTGTAATAATATTAATAATACTTCACATTTGTACGAAGCTTACAGAATGTTTTCACATAAAGCATCTCATCTGAGCCTCCCAACAGTTCTGTGAGGGAGGTATTGTCACCTCCCTTTTTACAGACGGGGTAACCGAGGCTCAGAGAGGTAATGGGATTTGTTCAAGGCCACACAGCTAGTTAGTGGTAAAGCTAGGACTTAATCCCAGCACCCCATATTCAAGTCCAGTGTTTCAACACCACAGCTACCTCTGTAAAGTGGAGTGACATTTCTTACCCCAGTCAGGCCTGAGGGGCGGCCTGAGGAACCAGGAGACTGAGACTTCTCAGACTAGGGGAGGGAAGGGCTCAGCAGCGACGGGGAGAGTTGGGATACTTGGCCTTCAACTCTTGTTTGAACTGGCGGTAAAGGATCTTATTGTGCTGATTTTCAACCTCCTTTTGGGGATGGAACTTCAAGGCTTCTTTGAAACCCTTATGAACCAGGAAACCTTCGTTCAGCACCTCAAAATCAAATCCTGCCACGTGCAGCTCACAGGCCTGTAGGGGGAGAGACAGGTCAGCAAAGTTTGATGATACTCCCAGAGCTGAGACTGACAGCCCTGATGCCACAATCCAGTTTCCTCACCCCTCTGGAGGCATTCTGGATTTTCCAAACCATCCAACCACCTTCTGAACTATGATCCCTCCTGCCTTATAGCCTCATTTTCATCCATGGCCACTCCTCATTGCTCCCTGCCCACCCCCCTTCCTGCCCTATTTCCCACGCCCTCTCCCTTGTGGGCACCTGGCTGATTCGATTGAAGCCATACTGCCGAAAGCGCTCGTCGAAGGTGGGCACCTTGCCTCCTGCCACGTAGAATGGCTCCCAGGGGTCCTGCCATGGCACCACGTAGGCAGGCCTCAGCAAGCTCTCTTCCGGCAGGTTGACCCAGCGGGAGTAGTTGGTGGGCGCCTGGCAGGGGGTACACAGCCCATAATAGAAGGGCCGCACCTCTCCCACCTGGTAGAGCTGCAGCAGCTCTGTCTTGCTCATGGGCATGCGGCGGGCTCGTCTGATCTCGAAGGCAGGCACCACCAGCGCCGTGCCCCCCCACTGGTTGCTCTGATCCAGCATTTCCCGCAGGCCTCTCCACAGCCCCTCGCTGGGCACCATGTCTACGTCGATCACCAGGGCATAGTTGGCCCCCTCACGAGCCAGATTCCTCAGAAGGTTATTAGGATAGGAGACATTGGTGCCCAGCGCATAATTGATCCCGGGCTGGGCCACCCGGGCTAGTTTGTCAAAGACCTCCTGGCAGGACCTTAGCAGGGCAAACTCCCCCGGCTCCCGGGGGTCGGGCACAGCGGCCTCATAACGCGAGGGACACACGAGGTGCATGGCGACCCTGGCTCGCATGTCGGGGCAGTGGCTGCTCAGCGCGTAGGCCAGCACTGTGGCCAGCTGCGCCTCCTCCTTAGAGGCCGCGAACACCGACACGGACAGAGGGCCCTCCCAGCGCTCCAGCAGGCCTGACAGGTGCAGCAGGTTGTCCACGCTGGCGTGTGTGACCAGGATCACGTCGTTGGGGTCCATGGTGGTCTTCAGTAGGCCCCTGTAGACGCGGTAATCGCCGCTGGCATCCAGGACGCCTCCGGAGGCCAGCGCGGTGCGGAGCTGCGCCTTGACCTGGTCCACGGACCGCGGGGACGGGGGAAAGAACTCGAAATATTGGTCTTGCTCCTCCTGCCCGTGCAGTCCGGACAGCAGCGACAGGTAGAGCAGCTGCAGCATCGCCACCAGCATGAGCGCGGCCAGCAGCAGCTGGTAGAAGGCGCACCGGATGGCGTAGGACATCTGCATGGCTCTCGGGGCTCGGGGCGCTCAGCGGGGACCACCCGGCCGCAGCCTC
>NW_007730369.1:157124-158261 GCF_000696425.1 Galeopterus variegatus
GCGGACCTGGGGCAGAGCTCGGCTCAGAGAAGGCCGGCGCCGGCTCGGGCCGGGAGGAGAAACAAAAGCGTCTTTCTTTCCGCCGTTTCTCACTCCCCGGAGCCCCGACGAGGTCGGCGTTGGGAGGTGGGGGGTGGCGGACCCGCAGGTGCGGAGAGATGGGAGATAAGAGGACGTGGAGAGAGGTGCCGGACGTGGGACGAGGTGGCCGAGTGGTTAAGGCGATGGACTGCTAATCCATTGTGCTTTGCACGCGTGGGTTCGAATCCCATCCTCGTCGGCCCGTTTTACAGGGAGGAAGGCGTGTTCATTTTCCGCATCCCTCCTGTCTGGAGCATCAGGTTGAAGACTGAAGTGGGGGTGCAAGTGGAATTCCGCCCAAGTGGGGGCTCGCTCCCTTCTGTGTCCACCGTGCATCTTCTGCCTGTTCCTGCTCCAGGTATCTGGGCTTTCTGGGCAGAAGCCCACGTTGTAGTTTTCTTTCTCCTTAGAAAAGGGCCCTGGGGTCGGAGGCACCTTAAAGACGGAGAGCCAATATGTTGTGTGCAGGAATTAGAGGAGGCCCCACTGGAGGCGTCGCGCTCCCCATCTGAAGTAGTGGAACTTGGTGGCGGGAAGGTGGTGATGGTGCTTGGTCACTTAAATTGTGACTCTGTTCAGCCTCCCGATTCTCCCCAACCCCCAGCTCTTCTCCTAAGGTGGAGACTGTGTATCCATATGTCCCCTCTGCAATGCACACAAGTTCACTTAAGCAGAGGGTCTCGACCATTCCAACACCAGCCACCATACACAGAAGGCACTTAATAAGTGTTTGTGGATGTCCGTTTCTGTTGTTTATAACATAAATGCCTGAAACTGGGTGATTTGTAAAGAAAACGAAATTTATTGCTTACAGCTTCAGAGGCTGGGAATTCCTAAGTCCAGGGAGCACATCTGGTGAGGATCTTCTTTGGTGGTGTCTTTACAGCAATGCAGGGGTCTCACATGGCAGAAAATGGGAGAGCAGAGAAACTCAGAATCAGGCTTTTTTTTCCCCCCTTTTGTCTTTTTTTTACTGACCGGTAACGGGATTGCAGCCCTCGGTGTTCCGCCCGCACCGCGCTCAGCCAGTGAGCGGGAACCGGTCTCCACATGGGA
>NW_007730369.1:159295-160218 GCF_000696425.1 Galeopterus variegatus
CAATCTTATCACCTCTTCAAGGCCCCACCTTTCAATTACCATAATAGGATTTCCCACCCTCGGCAGTTACAGTGGGAATTAAGCTTCTAATATATGAACTTTGGGGGATATAATTCAGTCAATTGAAATGCTCGACCTTTCTGGCTGAGCCAGGGAGGCCACTATAGAGTAGGGTGCTGTGAATCTTGGGAAGGTGCATTGGCATAGACTGGGGAGGGCCTCCAATGCCGGGATAAGGTGTTTGCCCCACCATTCCACAGGCAGTAGGGTGCCAGGGTTGTTGAGTTGTAGAGGGACCAGGGACCTTATGTTTTGCAGCCCATGCAATAACATTCACGTAGCATCTGCTCCCTGCCAGGGGCTGTGTTGGGCATGGGAGATGGGTCCTTAGAGGAGACACAGATACTGTCCTTGAAGGCTATCACTGGTGACCTGGGGGGTGGGGTGGGGAGGGGAGAGGAGGAAGGAAGGTGCAGATCCCTTCAGAACAGACCTTGCAAACTGGAGGCTCGAAAGCCAGATTTGGTGCCATGTGGGTGGTTTTCTGACCTTCTCAGTGTTTAAAAATAACTATTTGAATCATATTAATAGTTAACTTTGGTGAATCAGGAGATTTCACGTAAAATTCACATTTCTAAATTCTGTTTTAAATTCTGGAAGATCTGGCAATGCTAGGCCTGCATTCCCACAGGGTGACAATTGGCCAGAGCACCAGAGTGGCTTCCCCTTTGCAAACAGTCTTCTCTTCGCAAAAACCTCAACCGTGCCCTCTTCCCGTCCACCCCCAGCCCTTTGAGCATTTGAGTTTCATCTGCAGTGCTCACACAATACCCATCTACTACCTCCATTGATAAGATTCGCCTGGTCATCTGCGCACAATTCCCCCCCACCCCACTTCAATGCTAGGCACATAGCAGGCATCA
>NW_007730369.1:161387-163519 GCF_000696425.1 Galeopterus variegatus
CATAGAAGGTCTAGAAGGTGGCCAAAAGCATGCTACTGTGGGCAGAGACACCTGGCTCGGGAGAGGGACTGGCTGTGACAGAGGGGGCATGGGAGATTCAAAGATCAGTGTTAATAATCATTATTAAGAGATCTGCTGGTGCCCTTACTACTGGCTGAATGGCAGGGAACCATGCCCTCTGGCAGTCCACAGGGAGACTTGTATTAGCCAGGGGTCGAGAGAGAGAGAGAGAGAGAGAGAGAGAGAGATTGAGAGAGAGATTTAACTGGCTCATGTCACTGTAGGGGCTGGCAAGTCCAAATTCTGCAGGGCAGGCTGGAGACCCTGGGACGAGTTGATGTTGCAGCTCAAGTCTGAAGTCTGAAGGCAGAATTTTCTCTTCCTCTCAGTCTTTTTCCCTTAAGGCCTCAACTGACTGGATGAGGCCCACCCACGTTATAGAAGGTGTGATATTATGATATAATAAATATATATTTCATCTCTGCTCCCAGTTCCTGACACAGAGCTCTTAAATCTCTTGGAATATCTTGGGTGATGGGAGCATCTGTTGTTCTAATGAGACAAGTCTTTGTGGGCTACTAGACAGCCTTGGGATGGGGACTGGTTGCCAAGGGAATCAACCATGTGATTAGAGTCTCCTTTTGGGTTTTTATGGAGGCTTCTTTAAGTAAACACGCTTGGTTACATCACTGGCCATTGGTGATCAACTCAACACTTAGCCCCTCTCCTCTTCCCAGGAAATTCCAACCCTCTGATCAGTTACAATGTGTCAAAAAACACACACAATTATAATGTGTCAATTAAGTAAATAAATCAAACAAACAAAAACTCAGAAGAACTGGGTTCAGAGAACTTGCAGATAGCTGAACATGTAGAGGTTCCTGGAGGGTGGCGCGCTTGCAGAGGGCATGGAAGCTCCGCGCCCACTCCCCGTACCTTGCCCTGTGCGTCTCTTCCATCTGGTTGTTCATCTGTATCCTTTGTAGCGTACTTTATAATGAATGGGTTAATGTAAGTAAAGTGTTTCTCTGAATTCTGGGAGCTTCTCTAGCAAGTTAATGGAACTGAGGAGAGGGCCATGGGAACCCCGATTTACAGCTGATGAGTCAGAAGTATAGGTGACAACGTACTACTGTACTTGTGATTGGCATCTGAAGTGGGGGCAGGCTTATGGGACTGAGCTCTCAACCCACGGGATCTGACGCTATCTCCAAGAAGATAGTATCAGAATTGAATTATAGGACACTAGTTGATGTCTATTGGAGAATTGCATGGTTGGTGTGTGTGGGGAAATGTCCACACATTTTGGTGACCAGAGATGAAGTGTATTGAGTGCGAGGATAGAAAGAAAAGGTGGTTTGTTTTTCCTTCAAAGAAGGAAATCTGTTTTATTCAAAGTCCACTGACTTGAATGTTAATTTCTTTCTTTCTTTCTTTTTTTTTTTTTTTAAAGATGACCGGTAAGGGGATCTTAACCCTTGGCTTGGTGTTGTCAGCACCACGCTCAGCCAGTGAGCGAACCGGCCATCCCTATATGGGATCCGAACCCAGGGCCTCGGTGTTATCAGCACCGCACTCTCCCGAGTGAGCCACAGGCCGGCCCCTTGAATGTTAATTTCACCTAAAAAAAAAATATCTGCATAGTGACATCTAGACTGGTATTTGACCAAGTATCTGGGTACCATGTCCTAGCCAAGTTGACACGTAAAATTAACCATCACAAGACTCTACTGCTCTCTGACTCAGGGCACTGGATTCCTCCTGGTTCCTTCCACACAGCTCCAGCCAGACCCCAGACTCACTGGCCCTACAGATCCGACCCACAGCCCCCTTTCCAGGCTGGTTTCTGCTGTCTGTACCCACCACCATCCCACCCCTCAAGAACTGAATCAGTGCAGTCCCAGACTGGGCCACTCACAAATGGATATCTCCACAGCTTTTTTCCCAAGTAAGATGAAGATTTGATTAAGGCCTAGAGACAGTCAATCAGACCCTTTATTTGTCCCAAGGTGAAGGCCAATGGCTATAGTTTCTTTCTTTCTTTCTTTGCAGCTGGCCTGTACAGGGATCTGAATCTTTGACCTTGGTGCTACAAGGTGGCATTCTAATCAACTGAGCTAACTGGCCAGCCT
>NW_007730369.1:163887-164915 GCF_000696425.1 Galeopterus variegatus
CTCAGGGCACTGGATTCCTCCTGGTTCCTTCCACACAGCTCCAGCCAGACCCCAGACTCACAGGCCCTACAGATCCGACCCACAGCCCCCTTTCCAGGCTGGTTTCTGCTGTCTGTACCCACCACCACCCCACCCCTCAAGAACTGAATCAGTGCAGTCCCAGACTGGGCCACTCACAAATGGGTATCTCCACAGCTTTTTGTCCCAAGTAAGATGAAGACTTGATTAAGGCCTAGAGACAGTCAATCAGACCCTTTATTTGTCCAAAGGTGAAGGCCAATGGCTATAGTTTCTTTCTTTCTTTCTTTGCAGCTGGCCTGTACAGGGATCCGAATCTTTGACCTTGGTGCTACAAGGTGGCATTCTAATCAACTGAGCTAACTGGCCAGCCTATTTTCTTGAGGTCCTGTTATATGTCAGCCCAGGCTAAGAACTTTAGCCCACCCTGAGTTCTCCCAACAGCCCCTCAAGGGAGGTCTGTCTGTTCCCTCATGTCCTTCTCCCTCCTGCCAGAATTGCTCTCACCCTCCGCAGCCTTCCCACGCCTCCAACCTGGAAGGAATCCCTTGCTTACACCTGCTGGAAGCACTGAATTATTCAATGCTTGGCTATTTGTCTGCTTACCCACATGGCACCCTGGTGTGTCTGGAGCTATTTTTCTCAGGAAGCAGGACAGGCAGAGTGTAGCTCTGCAGTTGGAATTCCAACTCTGCTGTGTGGTCTTGAGCAAGGAATGTGTGTGTGTGTGTTTGTGTGTGTGTGTGTGTGTGTGTGTGTGTGTGAACATTTTTTTTAATCGAAGTGAAATACACATAGAATTAACCATTTTAAAGTGTACAATTCAGTGGCATTTAGTACATACACAATGTTGTACGACTACCACCTTTATCAAATTTCAAAACATTTCATCACCCCCAAGAAAACCCTGTACGCGTTGAGCAGTCACTCCCCAATCCTCCATTCTCCCGCTCACTGGCAGCCACTAATCTGCTTTCTGTCTCCATGGATTTGCCTGTTCTGGATATTTC
>NW_007730369.1:165598-165998 GCF_000696425.1 Galeopterus variegatus
CTATTATTTCTGTTTTTGCTCATATCTGAGAATTCATTGCTAAATCCAAAGCAATGAAGATTTATCCCTATTTTTTCTTCTAAGAGTTTTATAGTTTTAGCTCACATATTTGGGTCATTGCTCTATTTTGAGTTAGTTTTTGCATATGGGTGTGAGGTAGGAGTCTAATTTTGTTCTTTTGGATGTCGATATCCAGCTGTCCTTGCACCATTTGTTGAAGGTACTGTCTTTCCCCACTGAATAGTCTTAGAACCTGTCTTAGTCCATTTTGTGTTGCTATAATAGAATACCTGAGATTGGGTAATTTATAAAGAACAGAGGTTTATTTGGTTTACAATGCTGGGACAGCTGCATCTGGCATGGGCCTCAGGCTGCTTCTACTCATGGAGGAAAGCAGCAG
>NW_007730369.1:166479-169077 GCF_000696425.1 Galeopterus variegatus
GCTGCATCTGGCATGGGCCTCAGGCTGCTTCTACTCATGGAGGAAAGCAGCAGGCAGCCGGCAGGTATGCAGGTACAAGCAGATCACATGATGAGAGGAAGCAAGAGTGAGAGAGAGAGAGGGGATGCCAGAGTCTTAAACAACGAGCTCTCATGGGAACTAATAGAGTAAGAACTCACTCATTACTCCCCCCACCTAGGGAGAGCTAATCCATTCATGAGGGATCCACTCCCTTGACTCAAACTGTCTCATTGGGGATCAGATTTCCACGAGTTCTGGGAGGACAGTACATCCAATCTCCATCAGAATCCTTGTCAAAAATCAATTTACCATATGTGTATGGGTTTATTTCTGGTCTCTTGGTTCTGTTTGATTTGTCTATATGTCCACGCTTATGCCATAACCATACTGTTTTGATTACTATAGCTTTGAAGTAAGTTTTGATGATGGGAAGTATGAGTCTTCCAACTTTGTTCTTTTTCTCTCTCTCTCTCTCTCTCTCTCTTTCTTTTTTTTTAAAGAGATGACTGGTAAGGGGATCTTAATCCTTGACTTGGTGTTGTCAGCACCATGCTCACCCAGTGAGCTAACTGGCCATCCTATATGGGATCTGAACCTGTGGCCTTGGTGTTATCAGCACCTTACTCTCCCGAGTGAGCCACAGGCTGGCCCAACTTTGTTCTTTTTGATACTCTTTTGTCTATTCGGTGCCCCCTTGCAATTCAATATGAATTTGAGGTTAGGCTTTTCCATTTCTGCAAAAAAAAAAAAGGCTGTTGGAATTTTGGTAGATATTGCTTTGAATCTGTATTTCACTTTGGGTAGTATTTCCATCTTAACAATGTACACCTTCCAATCCATGAACATGGGATGTCTTTTCATTTATTTATGTATTCTTTATTTCAGCAATGCTTTGTAATTTCCAGTGTACACATTGCTGTGGATTGATTGAATTGTGTCTCCCAAGGTTCATATATTGGAAACTTAATTCCCACTGTAACTATTGAGGGTGGGAAATACTATTATGGTAATTGAAAGGTGGGGCCTTGAAGAGGTGATTAGATTGCAGGACCACACTGTAGGGAATGGTTTAATAATGATGGTCTGGGGCGTGGTTTGGAGAGTTTTAAAAGGAGAGTGAGTGAAGAGGTTAGTCTCTCTCTGCTCTACCATTTTCCACCATGTGAGACCCCTGGATCACTGTTGCCACCACCAAGACCCTCACAGGATGTGTTCCTCTGAAACTGTAAGGAATAAATTTCATTTTCTTACAAATTACCCAGATCCAAGTATTTTGTTATAAGCAACAGAAGCAGACTAATACACATGTCTTTTTACCTCCTTAGTTAAATTTTTTCCTAGATATTTTATTCTTTTGGATCCTATTGTAAATGGAGTTGTTTTGTTGGTTCCCTTGTCAGGTTGTTCATTGTTAGAGTACAGAAATACAACTGAATTTTGTGTGTTAATCTTGAATCCTGCAACTTCACTGAGTTTTAGCATAGTTAAAATTTAGCTCTAACTGTGTATGTGTATGTACTCTTTTGGATTTTCTATATATGTATATATTATATCATCTATAAATATAGGTAGTTTTACATCTTCCTTTCCAATTTTGGTGGCTTTTATTTCTTTTCCTTGCCAAATTTCTCTGGCTAGAACTTCCATTACAATGTTGAATAGATGAACTGGTGAAATCAGGCATCCTTGTCTTGTTTCTACTCTTGGGTTGAAGGCTTTGTCTTTCACCATTGAATATGATGCTACTTGTGGATTTTTCATAAATGCTCTTTATCAGGTTAAGGAAGTTACCGTCTATTTCTTGTTTGTCAGTGTTTTTATCTTGAAAGGGTGTTGGGCTTTGTCACATGCTTTCTATGCATCTATTGAGATGATCTTGTGGTTCCTCCCCCCTTCGTTCTATTAATGTGGTGTATTCCATTGAATTTCATATGTTGAACCACTTTGCATTTCTGGAGTAAATCCCACTTGGTCATGGTGTATAATCCTTTTAACATGCTGCTGGGTTTGGTTTGTAGTATTTTGTTGAGGATTTTTACGTCTATATTCATAAGAGATATGGTCTATAGTTTTCTTGTGATGTCTTTATCTAGCTTTGGCATCAAGTTGCATAGGATGAGCTCGGAAGTGTTTCCTCCTCTTCTGTTTGTTGGAAGAGCTTGAGAAGGAGTAATCATTCTTTTTTAAATGATTGGTAGAATTCATCTGTGAAGCTGTCTGGTCCTGGAGTTTTCTTTCTTGGGAGGTTTTTGATGACTGATTCAATCTCATTACTTGTTATAGGTAGGTTCAAATTTCCTGTTTCTTCTTGAATCTGTTTTGGTAGTTTGTGTGTTTTCTAGGAATTTGTCCATTTCATCTAACTTGTTGGCATACAATTGCTCATATTATTCTCTTATAGTCCTTTTTTTTTTAAAAGATGACCGGTAAGGGGATCTCAACCCTTGGCTTGGTGTTGTCAGCACCACGCTCAGCCAGTGAGCGAACCGGTGAGTGCACCAGTCATCCCTATATAGGATCCGAACCTGCGGCGGGAGCGCTGCTGCGCTCCCAGCGCCGCCCCCCCCCCCGGGCCGC
>NW_007730369.1:169676-173009 GCF_000696425.1 Galeopterus variegatus
TAAAACATGTTTTAACAAATTTAAAAGAATATAAATTTTACAAATTATGCTCTCAGGTCATGATAGAATTAAAGTAGAAATCAATAACAGATAGCTGGCTGGGAAAAAGCCCAAAGTATTTGGAGATAACACACTTCTTTTTAATTGAAACATAATTGATTTTACATATCAACAATACACTTATAAAGAACAATGGGACAAAAAAGAAGCCTCACGAGAAATTTTAAAAATTCAACTTATCAAAATTTGTGGAATTCAGCAGAAGTGGTGTTTGAGGGAAATTTAGAGCACTGAATGCACATATAAGAAAATAAGAAATATCTAAAATCAGTAATTTAAGCTTCTACTTTAGGAAACTAAAAAAGAAGAGCAAATTAAATTCAAAATAAGCAGGGGAAAAAAAGAAAGAAAGAAAAGGAAAAATAAGAAGAGAAATTGCCCAATCTATCAAAACTCACATAAAGAGAAATATAAAATCTAAATTGGCATATACCTAAAAGAAATTGAAGCAATATAAAGTTCATGGAAAAATAGAATTAAAACAAACAAAAGAATTAAAAGATAATGTGAATTTTTCCATGAACTTTTTTTTTTTTTTTTTTTTTAAAGGGGACTGGTAAGGGGATCTTAGCCCTTGGCTTGGTGTTGTCAGCACCATGCTCTCCCAAGTGAGCCACGGGCCGGCCCAAAGTTGCCTATTTCTTGATTCAGCATCATTCACTTGGTTGCTGTAAACCTTTTTCTCCCAGAGTTCCAACAAGGTTGGTTCCAGCAATTATTGCTCATTTCTTAAGTGTTTCTCCGGTGGGCTAGACCCTTGCAGCTGTCTCCTTCACTACTTTTACATGCATGCTATTAACATTTAGCCTTCATGGAACTTCACTTTACTCATCTGTAAAACGGTGATATTAATGCCCAGGGCTTCTGCTTGACAAACTCTTTGGTGCTGCAAGGAAATGAAGCCCAGGTAGGTTGATGTCAGAGGTAGGGTCCGGGGGGCCCGACAGTCGGCCTCAACCCGTCCCGTCCTCTTCCCAGGTTCTTGACTCTGCCACAGGAAAGAATTCAAGGGCAGAGTCACAGTAGAAAGTGAGAACAGGTTTAATAAAATAGATAAGAAGTACAGGTTCCACGGAGAGAGTGCGGCATGCTCCAGAGACTGAGCAGGGCCCACACCAAGTCTAACACAAAAGTAGGTTCAGTTCAGACATCAAGTCTAACACAGAAGCAAGAAAAACATACTCAAAGTTCAGTACAGAGCGCAGGCTGGCTCAAGAGAGTGAGCAGCCCTCGCTGAGAGTAAGTTCCATACAAAGTAAAGCACGAACACCTCAGCCAGCCAAGTGGGATTCGGCTTTTGTAGTTTATCTAATGAATATTCAGCTAAGGGGGTGGCTCCCAGTTATGTAACATTTAGTCTTGCACACGTTCAGTCAGTCTCTTCCTAAAGCATGTTTTTTTGGTCAAATTGCATTACATGCACCAGGCATATTCAAGAATATTCTGTGCTCTCTACCAAGCATGCCCAGCAACTAGATTAGCATAAGCCAGCCCCCTGTGGTCTCATTTTCCCTGTGCTGGTGCCGAAAAAAAGTCTAACTGGCAACAGTAACTTACCTCCAGGGGAGAGCCCAGAGGAGGGGGCCTGAGACCTCCAGGAGGGCTGAAACCCAAACCCAGGGAAACTGAGCACTTCCTATATCAAGGTGACCTCAGTCAACAAGGGTTTTTGTCAAGATACCCTGAGAAGTAAGAGAACAAAGATACTGTCTGGTTCCATCTGGGATATCATCGAAACTAGTGACCACAAAACAACACCCCCTTCTGTCATGCCTGTGACTCCCCTATGACTTAATCCTTCCAATGTCCCAATGATCTCGAGTCATTGCCCCCAACCCCCATGTTGTGGCTTCATTCTCCTCAGAGAGACAAGCTGATTGGTTCCTCTCACCAGAGAGCCTGGACCAGGCCACCTCACAGATGGTGGGCCAGCCAATGGGTGGCTGCCCTGGCTCACAGCTCAGCCCTGGTCCATCCAGCTGTGGCCAGAGAGGCCTTTCCCATCCACAGCTGGAGCGTGGCTGAGGCAGGGAGGGGCGGGGCACTGGCAACGTCCCCCATGATCAGGGCTGTGGTGAGGCAGGTGGGGAAGCAAATCACACATGTCAAATGCTTCTCATGTAGTGGAATTCTAACCAGTGCTAACCAGCCTCCTCCTCATAAAAGGCTCAGCAACTTGAGAGTAAGGACTGGGTTTCAAATATCTGTGTCGCTCCACCGATCCGAGCTCAGTGTCCTCTCCAGAGAGCCATCTCCAAGTGTTTACGATGGAATCTGGCTGCTTCTGAGGAAATCTGGGCCTTTTGGCAGGGCTGTGTCAGGGCTGGGGAGGTGGCAGTAGCTGGGGACTTGGCTTTAGGAGAGGGACAGGTGCAGCCCATCAGCCCAGGTATTTGTTTCCAATATTAAAAGCCAGCTGCATCCTGATCTGAGGAGGAAGTTGGGTTGGGTCTACCAGGAGGGAGGATGGAAGTGGGATTCCAGGTTGTGACATCATGAGGACATCTGAGGGGTGAGTGTCCTATTTCTGGCCCCATCCTCCACTGCTCAGCCCAACGCTGGCCTCACTCCAGGTGACAGGTAGACCCAGTGGGTTCCCTGGGGCTGCTTGGCCTGCGAGGGGGTGGCCTGCCTTCCTGGCCCCAGGTGGGTCTGACAGGTCTAGGGAGCTTTTAGGTACAACAGGCAACAGTCTCTGAAAGTAGGGAAGGAAAAGGAGACCCAGCAAGGGTTGGGGTCCTGCCTCTACCAGTCCTAGTCAAAGGGCACAGCTAAGCCTAGTGGTCTTTGCAAGATACTCCCAGGACTCCAACTACCACTTTCCCCAGTATCAGTGTGCACTCCAGCTGCGACCTCATTCCAGGACTCCAGACTTTGGCAAGTCCCATTCCCACTGCTCGTAAGCAAAAGGATCTAGATTGGAACCCAGGACTCTGGGTTGGTGTATGTGCACTCAACCGTGAGGTTAAGTGGCCTCATAGAGGCAGGTGCCCTCCTGTCTCCATCCCTCTCTAAGCCGCTGTTTAGGCCTCATCACCTGCCCCGGGACTGCAGGACTGGACTCCTCTGAGGCCTCCCTGCTCCTGTGCCTTCCCTTCAGTCCACTGTCCACATGCAGCCAGAGGGGTCTTCCTAAAACACAGACCTGACCATGTCCCTCCAGCTAAAAGCCTCCATTGTCACTTTCCTTTGACTGCAGGACAAAGATCAGACTCTTCTTTTTTTTTTTTTTTTTCCTTTTTGTCTTTTTTCGTGTCCGGCAATGGATCGCAA
>NW_007730369.1:173533-189974 GCF_000696425.1 Galeopterus variegatus
AGCGCCACCGCGCTCCCAAGCGGCGCACTGTAGCAGTGCGCCACCGGGCTGGCCCCAAAGATCAGACTCTTCTACCTTGCACATAAGGCCAGTTGTCATCTGTCCCCAACCACTGCTCCCATCTCATCCTCTCTCCTCCCTCTCCCTCACCCCCAGAGGCCCCCCAACCCCTGCAGAAGTCGCCACTGTATATTCCACGTTATGCCTTCCACACGCTCTGGTACCTCTGACTGGGGTGCCCCTCCTCCACCTCAGCCCAGCGAACTCATGTTCATCCCTCAAGGCCCAGCTGGGGGAACACCTCCTCCAGAGCAACCCTGGAGAGGCAGAGGACGCCGGTGAGGGCCCAGGGGCTGATGGAGGGCAGCGACAGTCGTGCATCCAGCTAGGTGCTCTGCCCGGGAGCACAGGGCTCCTGCAGGCAACGCCTCTCAGCTGTCACATGGTCCAGAGTGCCCAGCACAAAGATGCCCACCAACCCCTGGCCCTCTCAGGGCCTCAGTCATCCCACCTGTCAAGTGGGCACAATCATCCCCACCCCATCCAGCTCATTGAGGCCAGTAGAACCAGCAGCACTTGGGAAATAAGGAGTCAGTGAAGGCACCAGACAAATGAACAGGGTTGTTATTAGACCTGGGAGCAGGGTCAGAGGGGAAAACGGAGCAAAAGGGTGGAGTAAGTGAGCCTGGAGGGACAGAGAGGTGGGTAGCGGGCAGGAAGAGCAGCACCTACACGGACGGGGGGGGCTGGGTCCCGGCTCCACTACGGACCAGTCACTTCCCCCTGGGACTCAGTTTCCTCACCTGTATAATGGGGGAAGCACAGTCCCTGCTTGGCTCCTTCCAAGGGCCTCAGCGAGGCTTCAGTAAGGGTAGGTGTGGAAGAGCTTTGCAAACTGTAAAGTGCAGTGCACACATGCAGGCTAGCTGCGGTTCTGGGACCCAGGCCCAGCTGGGCCCTGGGGCGTGGGGACAGTGTTAGCAATGAAAACGCTATTTGAGGCTCAGAGTCCAGTCCTTTGAGCACCCTCAGATCCTCAACACCTGTTCCTCCTTCCTCCTCCCCCCAACTTCCCTGGCACCCTTTACCCTGAGGTCACCCAGGGTTACCCTAGAACATGACCAAGGCAGGCGCTGAGGCCCGGGGGCAAGAACAGCTCCTGCCCTGCGTTGGCCCTGAGGCAGGGGCCTCATCAGCCACATCCTCAGCAAGTCCCCACTGGTGGCCTCTGCTGCTGGTGATTAGCAAGTGGGATTTTTGTGATTAACAAATGCAGTCCTGAGGGTGGGGAGGGGCTGTGGCCCTGTGCCCCCTTTTTCCAGATCATCACCCTTTCAATGGGGTCTTATGTGCGTCTAGGTGAAATCTGTCCCTCTGCATGGCAGCTCCATTCCTGGGTGAGGGTTAGAATGACGGGTGGTGAATTCTTCCTCACGTCACCTAGGAGGTCCCTGGCCAGGGGTGGAGAGCACCTCCTGTCCCTCCTGGCCTGCCAGCCTGGCAGGGGCTGGCCATCCCTCCTGGGCTGGATCCTAGCTCCAGAAGGGGGTGCCACGGGAGAGCCCCAGTGGGCCACTTCAGAGCAGCGCCTTGAAGAGGAAGGAGAGGGAGGCTCCGCAGGAGAGTCCCAGGGCCAGGAAGAAGGTCATGAGGGCGCCAGCTACCTCCTTCTCGTGGGGCAGCACCTGCCTAGAACACAGCAATAGGGGTCTCAGAAAATGCTGGGCCCAGCCCCAGCCCCACAGACCCCTGAGTTCTGTTCAGGCTCTGACCCAACCCCTGCGTCACCATAACTGGGCCCTTCTTTCCGTGCTTCAGTTTCCTGATCTGTAAAACGAGGCTGCTGGACGAGGATGTCTCAGAGCCCTTGGGGTCCAACATCATGGGATTATGATTCCACCGCCTTCCTTCTTGCCTAAATGTCCCCAACCTGGTTCTTGCTGTCACCTTTACTCTCCAGATTCTCAACTTCATTGCCTCTAGAAGAAATAGCCCATGAGCCCTGGTTTTGATCAAAATCTTGGTTCCCCTTCAACTGAGGATTTTGGGGCTAGATGGGCCCTAAAAGATGACAGTCCCACCCGTTTATTTTACAGATGAGGAGACTGAAGGCCATAGAGGTGGCCTCGGAATCAGTTCCTGGGCTGCGTTACTAAGCAGGTCCCTCCCTCCACAGTGCAGCGCTCTCTCCCCAGCTCCTGGCCTGGGGCCAGCCCAGCAGTTACAGCCTCACCCACAGGGTGGTGCCAGCGAGGCCTGGGGACAGGGCTGGGCCCTGCTGTCCTTCCTCAAAGAGCCAGCCCACCTCCCCACTCCAATCCCCCACCCCCACCTCGTCCCCAGACCTGGGAGCCAGGCACATGGTGAGGGACACCAGGTAGCCATTCGAAACGGCAAAGAGCAGCATGAAAGTGATGAAGTAGGCGTCCTGCGGGAAGAGGACGGGCAGCTGGGACCTCTGGGGCACGTGGCACAGCATGAAGAGTGGCACAAACAGGAAGCGCAGGCAGACCAGCAGCAGCAGCAGCCGGCTGTTCTCGTCTGGCTGTGGCAGAGGCTGGCATGAGCGCGGTCCCTGGGGCCAGGGCTCTGCTCCAGGGGCACCTCGGGATACCCATAGGATAGACCCATCAATCACCCCATGACCTCCTCGGACCTGACCTACCCTATGAGCCAGGGAGGGCCCAGTACTGGGGCCTCTAGGGAATAAGGGATTGGTCCAAGGCCACCAGCCATCACAGACTGGCCTGGGGCTAGCCTCTGCCTCTCCTGATCTCTAGCTTTGCTCTTTCTATGGCCAACTGGGAGAGGCCTTGGACAGCATCTGTGGTTTTCAAACTTGGTTCCTCAGAACATCCCTGGGGGGTTCCACAGTTTCCAGTTTCTGAGTGTGACTGGAAGCTGGAGATCAGGTCCCATCCTGACTTGGATCAGAGCAGCTCCTCTTTGATCTGCTTTGTTATGTTTCCTTGGAAGATTTCATTTAAAGAAACAGCACTGTGGCTAAAAGGAATCCGAGAACTAGGAATCTTGTCCAGTCCCTCACCTGGTGCGGGAACCTCCATTTAACATTCTCTGAGCACTGAAGGCGGGGCCCTGGGCTGGATGCTGGGGACACAGAGGTCTGCTGGACATGGCTTCTGCTCTCAAGGAGCTCACGATCCAAGCTCTGGCTTGCATACCTCCAGGGGCCAGGTGCTCACTGCCACGTGGCCAGCGGTTCTGTTGTCAGACCACTTGGACTATTGGAAAATCACCTTTCCATGCTCCGTCTCGCCCTCTGGTCCCAAACTGCTTCCTAAAACATCAGATCACCTAGCCCAGGTGTGCTCACCCACAGGAAGTAAGAGGTCAGGCTCCGTCCCAGCCAGTCCATGACGTTGAAGAGAAGGAAACAGCAGATGGGGTTGAAGAACTGACCTGGGAGAGAGAGGGCTGGCGGCTCGTTCTGATCCCCAACTCCCCTCCTGTCCCCTCTGCGCCCCCTGCCCTTCCTCTCTTCTGCATCACAACACTCACTCCACTTCCCAGGACCGGTGGAGCTGGTCACCATGGCTGTGATCGCAGGGAAGACAGGGTGACTGTGAAGACCAACACAAGGCACAGCGCTGTCAGCCAGATCTGGGAGCCAGAGACAGGGATGTGAGCAGGCAGGGCAGTCCCAGGGCCTGACACTCAGCCTCCAGCCCTCTTGCCCAAGCCCTGCCCAGGAGCAGGACATCTGGGCCTGGTTCAGCTGTGTCCCTGACTGGTTATGACCCTATGACCTTGGGGTAGACAATGTGATTAGCAAGGCCCCATTCCATTCTAAGAATCCCGGTGAGGGCTGGAGAGAGTGTCCCTCTCTTTTTCCCCAGGGAGGGTGGCTGGGGCTATATCCAAGCCAAACCTTCCGGAAGACAACAAAGACTGAAGGTTTTCCTGGCTTTCGGGGTTCATCTGGCTCCAGCTCTGGCTCCTTCTCAGGGTCAAGATCCAGAGTCAGGGCTGCCTTCTGGGGGCTGTTGGGAATCCCGTTCTTCTCATCTGGGCAAGAAGAGAGGGTGGGGTTATGCCGGTGACCCTGGTTTTCCAACAACCAGGCCCGGTGGAGGGAGATTCCCAGCAGTAAGAACAAGCGATCTTCCTCCAGCCCAGGGTGCAGGTAAAGGAAATTAATGATGGAAATATGCATAGCTACGATTTATTAAGCACATACATGTGCCAGGCAATGAGTTAAGCACCTTAGATGGCTTATCTCATCACCACTGCTTTACAAATGAGAAACTGAGGCCCAGAGAGGTTAAATGACTTGTGTAAGGCCACAGGGCTGGGATGTTGTGAAGCCAGGATTCAAACTCAGATGCCTTTGGGTCCAGAGCTTGTATGCATGAAGTTCTACTGCCTCCACATTTTATAGAGGAGGAAACTGAGGCCCAAAGAGCAGCAGGGATGCCTTTAATCCTTCTGACTTCCCTCTGTGATCTTCTGCCTCTGTTTGCACAAGGCTACTAGGAATGGGGCACTAGTTGGGGAAACACTTCCCAGGGGAGGTAGCTCTAGCATCCTTTGGGTCTCCCACCTTTGCAACTGGGTTCTGGGGCTTACCAGACTGGAGGAGCTCGGCTTTGGTCTCCAGCTCGCGAGCTTGGGCCTGCAATGGTTTCTCGGCCAGGTAGTAGCGGGCAAACCTCTGCAGAAGGATAGGAAAGTGTCAGCCCTGCCTGGCTTGACTGGGGTGTCTGGATCCCTCCCCACACACACCGAGCTTGGGCCTGCAATGGTTTCTCGGCCAGGTAGTAGCGGGCAAACCTCTGCAGAAAGATAGGAAAGTGTCAGCCCTGCCTGGCTTGACTGGGGTGTCTGGATCCCTCCCCACACACACTGGCTTAGAGGCTGGGGTCCCCCAGTGGTTGACTCCTTTGGGGATCAGGGGTGAGCCCAGGTCTCCTCTGCCTCCCCTGGCCTCTCTCAGGAATTCGGACTCAGGACTCTGTCTGAGAGGCTCTGAGATGGGGCCTCAAGCACAACAACGTGCTCACCAGATGGGGCAGGCTCAGGTAGCACACGATGGACATAAGGATGCCCACGCAGGGCGTGATGAAGTACCCCAGGGCGGAGGTCTGGGCGTCCACGCCACCTGCGACAGAAACTTCAGCTGCAGAGGAGAGGTGGCTGGTCCCACCGGCCCCATCAGGCCTGTCCCACTTCCCAGAACGCGCTTCTCGATTCACCTCCCAGAACCTTCCACACCTTCCTTCACTGACAACCTTGGAGATCTTGTACAGGCGCCACACCAGCCCTTTGCTTCTCACACTTTTCCCTGTGTATCATTTTTGTTGAGCATCTACTATGTGCCAGGAGCTTTCTCTTACTGCATGCTCATTACCATCTGAGCAGGGGGCTATAATAATCACTTAGGTGGGGAAACAGTACAGGGAGGTTAAGTGCCTTGTCCAGCGCCCCCACTAGTGAGCAGTGAAACAGATTCAAACCCAAGTCTGTCTGAATCCCAAACCTAACCTGCCACCTGCCCCCGTCTCAACCTTAACTCGCTGCCACACACCACCGTTGGTCCCAGGAATCCCCCAAGTTAACCCAGTCCTCACCCAGTCACTCTCCTCACTGTGGGGCCCAAGAGCCCTGCTCCCCAGCCCCGGACCCACCCCCACTTCCCATCACCCCATCATCCCCATCTCTACCCAGAATCCAAGCATCTCACTATCACACGTCCTTCTGCTCTCCCAAACCCCAAAGGCCACCCCAGCCCTCCAGCCACCCAAGTCCACTCACTGGCCATGGACATGAGCATGGCAAGGGCAGCAAAGATCCCAGCCAGGCCCTGGCCGCTGAGGAAGAGGGTGCTGTAGGTGGAGGGCATGGTGCCCAGCTGCCCGAAGAGGCTGCCCTGCAGGACTGCACTGAAGGCTGTGGAGAGATGGGGTGGGGGTCACCGCTCAACGAGGCAGGCCTCAGGGGCTCCCTGGAGGAGGCATCAGCAGGGTGCATAGGGGACTCTGGGCCAGGTTGGGCAGGTGTGAGCTTTCCTAGGGACTCTGGGCCCTCCAATGACTGCCTAGAATGGGCACTCTCCCCATTCATTCTTCTTCTGAGGGGCAGCCATTGGTCTGTGGGCTGGTGGCCAGGATGCCTGCTCCTAGGTCACTGTGGGGCCTGGGACAAGTGGCTTGTCCTCCCCCTCTGGGCTTCAGTTTCTCCATCAGGGATATGGGTGATAATGATGCTGTCTTCCTTTCCTGGATATGTTGGGCCCTTTCAGTTACAAAGAAGAGGCTGTGCTGAAGGCCTGGGTGAGCTGGCTGGGGGTGGGGCGGGGCAGGGGTACTCACAGTTGATGAAACAGACGGAGGCCATGGTGATGGCGAAGAAGGGCCTGGGGCTCAGGTCCACCTTGACCAAAGCCGCCGTCAGGGCAAAGAGCATCAGCATGGCCAGCAGGCTGCCCAGAATCCGCAGCGCCTCAGGGATGCTGCTCAGAAGGGGGCAGAGTGGCACCCGTGGGGCCCAGGCCGGGCAAGAGGTTCAGCCTGGGGCTGGGCGGTCGCCGGGGGAGCGGAGACAGGATGGGTGGTCTTCCTGGGCCAGATGAAATTGCCTCCACAGGTGGGTGGGAGGGGCTCTGGGGTGGGGGTCCCTGGTGGGGGGAGGGTGGCTCTCACCACTGGTACAGGAAGGAGTTGAGGAGGGTGAAGAGAAGCAGAGGCAGCTGGGACAGCAGCGTCACCCAGTTGTTGAAGTTGAAGTTGTCTGCAGGGCCTGTGTGGTTGGTGCTCGGGGTCTCAGCTGTGGTGTTGTCCGCTGCCAGCCGCCCCTGGAAGTACTGCGAGATGGGGAGGTGGTGTAGGGTCAGGAACCCCGCAGCCTTCCCCCTCTGTCTCCCCCGATGCTTGTGATGGCTTGGTTAATGTCTGTGGGGACTGTCTGCCTTGTCCTTGTCCTGTCCCCAGCACCTGGCACACAGGCAGAGTTCCCCGGATGTCCTGGAAGTACTGCGAGATGGGGAGGTGGTGTAGGGTCAGGAACCCCGCAGCCTCCCCCCTCTGTCTCCCCCGATGCTTGTGATGGCTTGGTTAATGTCTGTGGGGACTGTCTGTCTGCCTTGTCCTTGTCCTGTCCCCAGCACCTGGCACACAGGCAGAGTTCCCCGGATGTGCACTGAATTGAATGGCTGAAGTCTGGGACAGAGCCCAAGGCTTAGGAGCCCCCATCTTAGGCCTTGCTCCATCTTTGGGCAACCCCTCCTCTTCAGGGCCCTGGTTCCAGCCCCCACCCCCACTCTTGCAGCATTTTCTAGATTCACTCATTCCGTGGGTATTTATTGAGTGCCTACTGTAAGCCAGGCTCTGGCCTAGGTGCTGACCAACTGCATTCTCTCTGGAACATGCATCTTGTTGCTTCTCTCCCACCCACCTCCTCCCACCCCCACCCCTCACCCATGCCTCCCTATTGCCTGCAGAGCAAAGCCCCAAGTCTTTGGAACAGCATTTGGGGCCTTCCAGAATCATTCCTGGCCTCCCTTTTGTGGCCTGTTCTCCATCCTACTAAGGTTGATGCACCCCAGACTTTGGATCTTTCTCTGAACTGGCTAGCTGTCCCTACTTCCATGCCTTTGCACAGCTGTCACCTCTGCCTGGACTGCCCTCTCCTCCTCTCCTGACTGGCCCCTGCCCACCCCCATGTACACTTTACCTTCCCTCCTCCCAAGTAACAAATCTCCTCCCTCCCCTGGGGACCCCCAGCACTCTGTTCCAAGCCTGAGATGGCCCGTGTCATGTTACATTATTAGTAGCTCTTTGACCCCCACCTTGCTCTCATGGCCAGGGGCTGATTCATCTTTGGGACTCCAGGGCCCAGTGCAGAGCCAGACACTCAAGAAGCATTTGGAAAATTGTTGCATTGAACATGTATGAATAACCCAGTCCCAGAGAGAATGCAAACCCCACATTTGTGCCTTCCCTTAAGAGAATGAACACTCCACGAGGACAGTGCCTTCCTCCGCTATGTTTCCTCCTGTGTCCGCAGTGCCTGGTCCACAGTAGGTGCACGTTAAATGTTTGTTGAATGAATGAATGTAATTCTTGCTATTTCAAAGAAAACCAAAGGCTTGCATAATCCACTTTTGGAGTGATTGGCCCAGGAATAACGACAAACAGGAGGTGGGTGGGTAGCTCCTTTGCTGGTTCCCCAGACCCCCTGAACTGGTGGCCTTGCCCCTCTGGGATCTGGGCATTCCTGAAGTTTGGCTTTTCCAGCCAGAAGAGGGGCATCCCCCTCTCCGAGGCTCTGTGCTTCAGCCCACAAATGGGCACAATGAGGAGTCAAAGGCGACGTGGCGGGGAGGACGGCGGTTGTGACCCGGGCACTGCCACCGAGGCCGCGAGTCTCACCGGGATGGCAGTGATGAAGAAGTTCCAGGGAAGGAGGGTGCCCAGCCCCAGGATAAAGAAGCTGATCCCGACCAGGTGGTAGCTGTGGGGATCAGTCAGAAGGTCACCCCGAGGACGCACCCGCCTCGGCCGCCCCTCCCACCTGGCAGCCGGTCCCCTCCGGAGAGGGGACCACAACCCCCACCCCCGGCTCAGGCGGCCGAGGGACTCGGCTGCTGGGACCTGTGGTTCGATCCAGTCTTCTCCGAGCCTCTGCGCGCCCACGGCCACCGGGATCGCCCTGCGCAGCCCACCCGGTCCCCAGGTCACCTGTCCCGCGGGGCGTCTCCTCTCGCCATGGCCGCGGCAGCGGGGTGCGCCGGGGCGGGAGGGCGGGGCCGGGTCTTCCGAATCCGAGTGGCGGGAGGACGGGAGCTGGGGAAGGAGCCGGGGTCGACTTCGGCGGGTCTCCAACTCCGCAGGCTCGGGCCTCGGCTATTTAATTGAAACATAATTGATTGTACATATCTGTGCGGTGAAGAGTTGAATGTCCATACCTACATGCAATATGTGATGCTCAAATCAGGATAATTAGTATATTCAGCGTTACACAATGGGATCATTTTCTGTGGCCCTTTGCCAATGTCTTGCTAACCTCCCCCCCACTTTCCCACTGTGCCCATCCTTTTAGTCTACCCATGAGAACTTGGAGGGCATTGTGGCTTCTGACAAGGCTCATTAAGTTTTCCACCAAAATAGACCTAAGGGCAGAGAATTTGCATCAGGAGAGACTGGGTGGGTGGCATAATCTGAAACAGTCTAACACAATAGTGACATTTACTGGGTGTTTGGTGTTTCATACTAAAAATCCACAAACATTTTGCATTTTACTTGACAATATATCAGTGCTTACTTTGTAAAGAAATGCTATTTAAACTCTGGTGCTGAAAATGTGCTCCATGAACCAGGAGTTTGGGCATTCTTGGGAGCTGGTTAGAAGTGTGGAACCGTGTGCTTTGCCCTGGACTCCACAGCTTAACGGGCTTATTTCATGGGTCAAGCTGTCTTCTTTTCCCTTGGGATGAGCTGTTTAGAGGGAGGAGTCTAGTGGCCCATCCTTTCAGTCTACCAGTTGAAAGTTTGAAAAGCACTTTGGCTGAGAGGAGCCCCCAGGGCGAAGGGTGGCCGTGGGCGGGAGCCCGGGCTCTTCCCCGGCGCGTGCGGCGCCTTCCCCCCGCCGCCGTATGTGCTTAGGGACAGCAGCGTGACTCTCAGCGGCCCCACGGCACGTCGCACATACTGAGACGCACCCACCTCCGCTTGTGTTCTGCGAAACACTGAAACGATCGTAAACCGTTGCAATTTCGAAATGAATCTGCTCCGCTAACTCGTAATTTACCGCTGGGTGTGGTTTCTGCGCATCCACCGTGCGCATCAGGGACGCTGAAGAAGTGAGTGGCGCTGTGTCACCAGTTATTTTCCCAAGCATTGGTATTTTACAGCCGTTTCCAGGTCACGGGTGTTTGTCCTCCAGCCGACCGTGAGTCTGTGAGGCGAAGACGGTGCTCGTCAGTCTCGCCGTTTGACTGCGAGCACCTTGCGCCCCTGCCTGGTGCTTGAATAGATGCTCGGGGGTGAATGGGTCGCAGTGACGTGCCGGTGATTTTAGGGAGAACAGGGACAGCACTCATTACATCGAAAGAGAAAGTTACTCTCTCTTTAATTTTCTTTCAAGCCTTGGGTGTATATCAAGGCGGGAAGCCTCCATTTGGTGCTAATACTGGCCTCAGGGCATCTGCTGACGATTTGGTCTAAATACAACTTAATAAGTTTCATTTTTCCTACATTTATTTTTATAGTTTATTTTTAGGGCTATTCATATTGCTTTCGTATTTATAATAGTGATATAAACATCTCTTTGAAAAATCCATCTATTTATGAAAAATGAATCATTTAAAGAAAATAAAGTATGTAGGCCTGAAGGTGGGCACAGCTATGGCACAAGTTTGGGGGGCACTGCGGGTGTTGAGGCGATGAAGGAAGAGCTTGAGGACGTCTCAGGGAGAGAACAGCCTGTCCCAAGCCTAGGGACAGGAGAGTGCTGACACGTTCTGGGACATACAAATAGGTCCCTTTGGCTGGCCTGGTGGGAAGAGGGGGCAGAGTCTCTAGGACAGCTGGGCTGGTGATGGCAGCCGGAGAGCTGAGTGAGGAATTTGAATTTCATTTCCAAGGAGAGGTTCTGAGCTTGATCAGACCCAGTCATCCTTGCAATAAATATTTTGTTACTATCCTGCCGTGAAATTCATATATAACAAAACCTACCTATAAACAAAAAATGTTAATGTCAATATAATATCCTAATTGTCCTACCTACAGAGGATAAATAAAGTATTTAGTAATAAAATAGTACGTAAAATAGTATATATTTGAAAATGTTCATACTCAGGCCAATGAAGTAGCAGGATGCTTGTCTCCTCCTTATAAAACCACAGTGAATGGCGCTACTGCAAAAGCACACACGAGGCAGGTGTGCGGAGAAGCCGGCCACGCAAACACTGCTCGTTTGCTGCTGGTGATGTCATTTTGTGAAACAGTGACCAAGTCTTGGCAAAGTTCCAAACAAAACAAAGTGCAGCTGTCCCTCTGCACAGACAGTAGTGCATTACTGGAAAATGCTATGGATATTCAAGCTTTGCAAATCATCCTTGTACGTTGTGTCCATATGTAAAACAGATTTAGAATATAGGCTCAGAAAATTATCAACATGGTTTTTAAGAAACACATAGTACAGTTTTAGATTTACAGAATAATTCAGCAAATACAGAGTTCCATATGCCCACCCCCCAGTTTCCCTATTATTAACATGTTGCATTAGAGTGGTACATTTGTTATGAGTGAGAACCAATACTGATAAATTATTATTATTATTATTATTATTTTTTTTCCTTTTTTCGTGTCCGGCAACGGGATCGCAACCCTCGGTGTTGCGCCCGCACCTCGCTCAGCCAGTGAGCGGGAACCAGTCTGTATGTGGGATCCGAACCCTCGGAGGGAGCGCCGCCGTGCTCACAAGCGGTGCACTGTAGCAGAGCGGCGCACTGTAGCAGTGCGCCACCGGGCAACCACTGGATCTTTTTACTGTTTCCATAGTTTTGCCTTTTCCAAAATGTCATGTAGTTGGAAACATACAGTATATAGGCTTTTCAGACTGGCTTTCACTTAGTGTATGCATTTAAGGTTCTCAATAGCTCCTTTCTTTTTATTGCTAAACCATATTCCATTGTATGGATTACCAAAGCTTGTTTATCCATGCACCTCCTTCGGGACACCGTGGTTGCTTCCAGTTTTAGGTTATCATAAATAAAGCTGCTATACACATCTGTGTGCGGGTTTTTGTGTGGACATTAGTTGTCAATTCACTTGGGTAAATAGCCAGGAGCACCATTGCTAGATCATATGGTAAGACTGTTTAGTTTTGTAAGACACTGCCAAGTTATCTTCCAAAGTGTCTGTACCATTTTGCATCCCCACAAGCAATGACACAGTTCCTGCTGCTCCACATCCTGGCTGGCATTTGGTGTTGTCAGTGTTTTAGATTTTAGCTGATCTAATAGGTAGGCAGCGGTATCCTGTTGTTCTAATTTCCAATTTCCTAACGACATATGATAGTGTCTTTTCACATGCTTTCTTGTCATGTGAAAAGACACCATCATTGTAAGATGACGTGTCTATTCACATCTTTTGCCCGTTTTTAAGTTGGGTTGTTTATTTTCTTATTTTTGAGTCGTAAGAGTTCTTTGAATATTTTGGAAACAAGTCCTTTATCAGATATGTGTTGTATTAGTCCGTTTCTGTGTGAATTCTTGAAACTGGGTGATTTATAAAGAAAAGGAAATTTATTGCTTACAGTTTCTGAGGCTGGGAAGTCCAAAGTCGAGGGAACACACCTGATGACAGCCTTGGTGGTGGCAGCAATAACAGCAGAGTGTCACATTGCGAAGGTGAAGCTGAGAGCGTGAGAGACCAACCTCCTCATCTACTCTCCTTTTAAATCCCTGAGAACCAGGCCCCTGACTGCCGTTATTTTTTATTTATTTATTTTTTTTGTCTTTTGTCTTTTTCCGTGTCCGGCAACGGATCGCAACCCTCAGTGTTGCCCCCGTACTGGACCGGGGACCGGCAATGGGATCGCAACCCTCGGTGTTGCTCCCGCGCCTCGCTCAGCCAGTGAGCGGGAACCGGTCTGTATGTGGGATCCGAACCCTCAGGCGGGAGCGCTGCCACACTTCCCAAGCGGTGCACTATCCAGTGCGCCACCGGGCCGGCCCGTGACTGCCGTTATTAACCCATTCACTACGGCAGGTCCTAGAATCTAATCACCTCTTCAAGGCCCCACCTCTCAGCTACCGTAATAGGGTTTCCCACCCTCTTAACAGTCACAGTGGGGGTCAAGTTTCTAATACATAAAACTTGGGGGACACAATTCATGCCCCAGGGACAGTCTACTGCATGTGTCTTTCGAGTATTTTCTCCCTGTCTGTGGCTTGTCTCTTCACCCTCTCAACAGTGTCTTTCATAGAGCAGGAGTTTTTAATTTTAATGAAGGTCAACCTATCTAGTTTTTCTCTCATGCATCAGGCTTTTGGTGTTGTTTCTAAACACTCATCACCAAATCCAAGTTAACCTAGATTTTCTCCTGTGGTATCTTCTAGAAGTTTTATTGTTTTGTATTTTACATGTAGGTCAAAGGTCCATTTTGAGTTCATTTTTGTGAAAGATGATTTTTCACCTCCATGAATGCCCAGGGAGTCAGTTAAAATCGTGCAGGATACAGGACAGTTTTTCCTTGTGTGGGATTGTCCTGTGCAATTATTATCCCAGACCCCACCCACTAATTGCCATTGCCACCTTCTCCACCATCATCGTGACTGCAAAAAAATCCTCAAATACAGTGTCAACCTTGGGGGTGATACTGTCCTTCTGAAAATCATTTCCCCTCAATATAGGAAACAGGGGACAGAGAGACAGAGGTGCTCAAGTGAGCTGTTTCAAGGTCACTGTGGTTGCTATGAGTTTTACCACAAATGCATCCATCCTAAATGATTTTCATTTTGCTTTGTTTTGAATTTCATATCAGTACAGCTCGCTTTTTAAAAAGTTGGCAGGCTTTTGAGATTCATTCATAATGATGGATGCTGCTGTTTTTCATCCACTATTCACTGATGTGTAGTCTTCCACGTTTTATTTACCTTGTTGTATAAATGTTGCAGGCACTTGGCTTGTTTCCAGTTGTATTCTAGTAGGAGCAATGCCACTCTGAATGGCATGGTGCCCATTGTACATACCTCCTGGGGACCCGTGCAGGAGTTTCTATAGACCACGGTTTCTCAACCTCAGCACTATAGACATTTGCTAGATAATTCTTTGTTGTAGGGGCTGTCCTGTGTGCCACAGGATGTCAATCAGTCCTACAATCCCTATGATCCCTGGCCACACCCCCTAGATGGGTGCCAGTAGCACCTTCCCCCAAGTTGTGATCATCAACAGTGTCTCCAGGCATTGCCCAATGTCCCCTGGTGGCAAAATGTCCTTGGTTGAAAGCTACTGGTGTGGGGCACTTGTTCTCAGCTCTATCAGGCCCAAGACCTTTTTAAACAGTTTGTAAACCCACAAGAGATTCACAGGTAACATAACCCATCTGCACAATTTCAAAAACAATAATAATGTCATAAGTGCAATACAAAGGAAAAATTAAATGAGAGAAATTTATAATAAATAGTAAGGATTTCAGCATGAAGATCTTTGGGCACAAGCACACTAAAACGAAGAGTTTGATGCCTGCACTTATTTTTAATGAAAACATGCAAATTTAAGAGAAGTAATAGGTCAGAAGTCAAGTCGATATAAAAAAAAAAACCCAGAAAAGTGGAAGTGCAGGAAGCCAGATGAACGCCAGAGTAAAAGCTGCACCTGGAATAAGTAACAAAAACCCCAGTGTTATTTGTGTATGATAAGAGTAAGGGGGGAAAAGCTTTAATTGAAAACTAAATATCATGCCAAAATAAATGATAAACTGCCAAAGGAGAGAAAAATGTGAACCTATGATATTTTTGTAAATGACCTGAGATTTATTTATGATTTTAGCTTCAAAATAATTCCTGATCTAATGATATGGGGTTGGGATATTGATGAAATACATCAGAAGACATGTTTCCTGTTTTGCAATCTCACCACATGTTAAGGCAGAGAGTGAGTCTCTAGTACTTAAGAATTTGGAGACTAATGTCTTTTGGTAAGCGAAGAGGAATATAGGGTGGGTTGGAAAACTAAGCAGTAATACCAGTGTAGGAGGTTGTAGGGTTGGTTAGGTAGGTTTCCGGGAACAGTATGTAAGATTTTTTTAAAAATCCAGGTAATTCCAATATAAGTAAATAATTTCAAAATGTAATTTTCACATTGTAGGTTTCTTACCATTAAGTTATAAATGTTTTAAAATATGACTTTAATAGTATTAAGTATTTTTTTTTTTTTGTCTTTTTTACTGACCAGTAACGGGATCGCAACCCTCGGTGTTGTGCCTGCACAGCGCTCAGTCGGTGAGCGGGAACCGGTCTCCACATGGGATCCGAACCCTTGGCGGGAGCGCCGCTTCACTCCCAAGCAGCGCACTCTCCAGTGCGCCACTGGGCCGGCCCAAGTATTAAGTATTTTTAGACAGAATGAAGTCTGGCTTGAGGAAGTAACCGCTTGAGCTAAAGCCGACCCGAGTATTAAGTATTTTTAAAGCAACTTTTGTTAATTAAATGCAATGAGTTCCCTGCATTTCATTTATTGCCACCAATTAATAATATTTTGTGCTAAGTCTGTTAAAAGGAATCTCCTTCAGATTTCCTCTGATACATATTCACAACCCGTTTTGTTGCTTTTGCAGTAACTACACTGCTGTAATGAGAATCTGAAATAAATGTGTTGTTGGAAATGCTATGATACATTATTTTTGTTTTCAAAGAAGTGGAGATGAAAGTCATAATTGGAGGGCCAGCCCCCATGGCTCACTCGGGAGAGTGTGGTGCTGACAACACCAAGGCCACAGGTTCGGGTCCCATATAGGGATGGCCAGTTTGCTCACTGGCTGAGGGTGGTGCTGACAACAGCAAGTCAAGGGTTAAGATCCCCTTACCAGTCATCTTTTTTTTTTTTTTTTAAAGAAAGCAATAATTGGATCCCAAACCTTACCAAAATAAATTGATTAAATCATGTTTTGAGCTCAAACACCGTTTTAAGCTCAATTAACCCTCCTCGTCACAGTTGGTTAACATTACATATGGGTTTATCACCCAAACCAGTACTGTAAATTCATATTGATCCTTAAATCTAGTCATCGTGTCTATATCTTTTAAAGTAGTATCCAAAATACTCTTTAAGTCTGTTCTTATCAAATTATTACAAACATGGAAACTAGAAATTCTCTGCAAGCAGGATTATTTTTAAATCCTCTGATAATTCCCATCATTTTAGTGGGATTGGTCTCCTTTTCTAGCAGGTTAGCCTTTTCTTTTCTTTTCTTTCTTTCTTTCTTTTTTTTTTTTTGTCTCTTTTTTCGTGTCCGGCAACGGATCGCAACCCTCAGTGTCATGCCCGTACCGGACCGGGACCGGCAACGGGATCACAACCCTCGGTGTTGCTCCCACACCTCGCTCAGCCAGTGAGCGGGAACCGGTCTGTATGTGGGATCCGAACCCTCGGCGGGAGTGCGACCGCACTCCCAAGCGGCGCACTGTAGCAGTGCGCCACTGGGCCAGCCTTCTTTCTTTCTTTTTTTTTTTTTTTTTTTTGTCTCTTTTTTCGTGTCCGGCAACGGATCGCAACCCTCAGTGTCATGCCCCTACTGGACTGGGACCGGCAAGGGGATCACAACCCTCGGTGTTGCTCCCACACCTCGCTCAGCCAGTGAGCGGGAACCGGTCTGTATGTGGGATCCGACCCCTCGGCGGGAGTGCGACCGCACTCCCAAGCGGCGCACTGTAGCAGTGCGCCACCGGGCCAGCCTTCTTTCTTTCTTTTTTTATTAA
>NW_007730369.1:190419-195149 GCF_000696425.1 Galeopterus variegatus
TTTATGTTGCTTCACCCCCCGTGGGGTTTTCACCCCCCTTCCTCTGGGGGATGGCGGTGCAAAGGATTACTCCAAGCTCATCTCTTCTGAGCAGTGAGAGGCCCCAAAGTGGTTAATCTCCCTTTGGGATGCTCAAGCAAGAGCCAACACATCCTTGGGAAATTAACACTGAGTTGGGGTTCTCTTCCTGCATTTATTTTCCAGACCAGGGAGTTACAGGAAGAGAACAAAGGTAGAGTTATAGTTTAACAGTATAGGCTGGTAACTTTCAGTGAAACAAGCCAGATGACATTCCAGTAGACAATTAAGTGGTCTTATCAACACAAGCTTGATCTTAGCAAACATTCCTTCCTATAGCAATTTCTCAGTATCTTTACATAACAATCAGTAACTAGTCTGTCTTTGAGCCAGCAAGCTGCTGTGCCACAATTCTTATCTTGCAACAGAGACTTATAGCCTGAGGAAAATTTCCAATCCTCTGCAAGGTTAATATTTGAAACTGCAAGGCTTTGGAAAACCAGGCCCTATGAAGTACATATGCTTTATAGTATATTCCCCATGCTGGGAAATTAACTTCTTCAGGGCTTCTCACTGCTTGGAAGAGATGGGCTTTGAGTAATCCTTTGCTTCTCCGTCACCCAGGGGAAGTGGGGTGACAAATCTGTGGGGGGGGGGCAAAGCAACATCTTGACAATATTGAGTCTTCCTGTCCATGAACATGTAATATTTCTCCATTTATTTAGTTATTTGATATCTTTCATTAGAGTTTTGTGGTTGTCCTCACATATATCTTGGACATATTTTGTTAGATGAATTATATTTAACTATTTCCATTCTGGGGGGTCCTAACATAAATTGTAATATGTTTTAAATTTCCAAGTCTGCTTATTTATTGCTGGTACATAGGAAAGTGATTGACTTTTGTATATTAGCTTTGTATCCTGCAGCCTTGCTATAATAACTTATTAGTTCTAGGAGCTTTTTTGTTGATTCTTTGGGGTTTTCCACATAGATGATTATGTCATCTGCAAACAAAGACAGTTTTTTGTTTTATTTTAAAAGATGACTGGTAAGGGGATCCCAACCCTTGACTTGGTGTTGTCAGCACCACGCTCTCTGAAGTGAGCCAAGCAGCCATCCCTATATAGGGATCCGAACTCATGGTGTTGGTGTTATCAGCACCGCACTCTCCCAAGTGAGCCACAGGCTGACCCTCCAAAGAAAATTCTGTAAAATTTTCTTACTCTTTGATATTGTTGGGGATTTACTTAGTTTAATCAATGAAATAGTAAACATCATAATTGAGATATTGCAAAATGACATAGCATATCTTTCAGTATATTTGAAAAACTAAGGGCCGACCCATGGCTCACTCAGAAGAGTGTGGTGCTGATAACACCAAGGCCACAGGTTCGGATCCCTATATAGGGATGGCCGGTTGGCTCATTTGGGAGAGCGTGGTGCTGACAACACCAAGTCAAGGGTTAAGATCCCCTTACCAGTCATCTTTTATTTATTTGTATTTATTTATTTATTTATTATTATTTTTAAAAAGATGACCTGTTGTTGTCAGCACCACGCTCAGCCAGTGAGCTAACCGGCCATCCCTATATAGGATCTGAACTCATGGCCTTGATGTTATCAGCACCGCACTCTCTGGAGTCAGTCACGGGCCAGCCCCAGTCATCTTTAAAAAAAAAACAAAACGAATTTCCTCTGGAGAGCCATCTTACCTCCAAGGGTAAAATAAAATGTTTAAACCCTTCTTCATTGTCACTGAGCAGTTTAGGATATATTCTATAATTTAAGGAATCACCTTTTATTTTACTATTAAGTTGAATTATATGAAACTGTTATTTGATCTTTTTTATCCACAAAGATGTCAATTTACATGGTTCAACCTAATAACATAGGAAAACATTCACTGATTTGTAGAGTCTTTCATAAAGATGGTCAAGTGTTGTCAACGGACAATGCAATGAATTACCGCGTCACCTGCTGCTTTGTTAGGTTGGCCATAAAACCTCATTGGCTCCTGACCCGTGTGAAGACAGACTCGTGTTTGGGAATTCTCATGAGAGCCATTTAAAAAAATTAATGGAATTGAGTGAAATATATTGAATCTGTAAAAATCCATGAATTCATGATGATAATAAAAATGAAATAAAGACACACAAACAAAACAAAACAAAAGCAGGCCTTCTTTGCCACCACTGGAGGTGGCTGGCCATCATACCAAATCTTAACTCTGAACACTGGTAATTTAAAAGGAAAGTATTCAGCACGTATGGGAAATAATTAGGGTTGAAATGTCACAATACCTGGTTTTTACTTTATATATGATATTTATTATATATTTATATCATATGTTGTATTCATTTATTATTGTTATATTATTTCTCATATAGGTGAAAAATGTGGCAAAATATCAACAATTGTTGCATCTAGAATATTCATTGTGCTATTCTGTCTACCTTTCTGCAGGTTTGAAGCTTTTGATGACAGAAAGTTTAAAAAGTAAGGATTTCTCTTACTTTTCCTATTAGTTTAAGTATTCATCAAAAAAGAGGTTTTTATATTTTCCCCAGCATTTTATTTGTGCCATACCAGGAACAGTTTCTCTGAATCATATCTCCCAACTCTGTAAATTTTTTTTTTTTCCTTTTTGTCTTTTTTCGTGACCGGTGCAGACATTTTTGATGTAAACTTTGATCTCTTGGTTAAGGTCATGGTTGCCAGGTTTCTCTAGTATAAAGTTACTATTTTTCCTTTTCCACTCTTTGGAAGCCAGTTGCTAAGTCCAGCCCACAGTCAAAGGAGGGTGGGGCTAAACTCTGCCTCCTGGAGTGGGAAGGATCTGCGCATATTATTTGGAATTCTTCTGTAAGGAGGATGTGTCTCTTCCCCTATTTATTTTATTCAATTATTTATTTATATCAATATGGAATCATGCATATGTATTTTATACTTTGAGTTACAATTCAATACGATGTGATTTATTTTGTTGCTCAAATCACTCCAGCATTGGCTGCTGGGAGTTCCTTCAACTTGGCTCCCATGTCCCTGTGACATGCTTTTGTTTTGAGTATTTCTTTGCTTTCTGGTACTACAAAATGCTCCAGGCTCCTCTTGTGTTTTCCCTGTCCCGGCCCAGAATAAGTCAACGCCCCCCTCCCCCCACCACAAGCCCAGTTTCTTTTATTGGAGAATTGTATTTAGAAACCAAGATCTGGTCACTGGGAACCAGAGAGACCTTTTAAAAATGAAAATCGGATTATATCAATTTCCTGCTTATGCTTTTGGATGGAGTCCCACCATGCTCAGAGTTAGAGCTGAATCTGTTTACAGCCTGCAAGAGTGGGCTCCTGAGTGGGCTCCTGCCCACCCTTCTGCCCCATCACCAGCTCCTGTCCCCCCTTTCCCAGCAAGCCACAGTCACACCACCCCTTTGGTTCCCAGGATACTCCAAGTTTTCTACTCTCTAGACCAGCATGAGTGTTTTAGTCTCTGTCTGAGCAACGCTGACTCCCCCTGAAATGCTCCTTCTGAGAAATTTCTAACTACTTCCTTCTGCCCAATCCCCACATCTAATTAGGCTTCCCTGTTGCAGGATCTAGCATTTTTTCTGGGGGGCAGAGACTGCCTGCTATCCACCAAAATTCTTTCTCTTCTTCTTGGTAGTAATGCACTCGTAGCTGGGCATGCAACACCTGTCTACACTTCATTTCCCAGCCTCCCTTGGGGGTGGGTTTGTTCACATGCTAAGTTCTCTCTAGTGGAATTTGACCGGAAGTGCCATGGGCCACTTTCTGGACTGGCCCATGGAAATTCCCGTGTGTGCCCTCCATGCCCTTTCCCCTATCCCGAGAGCTGGAATGGCCACAACCAGAGGCTCATGCAAGCTTTGTGCAGATGGCAGCCCTGATGTCACCCTGGGGGCTTGGATAACAGCAGTGGGCAGAGGTCCCCACCAACCTGGAACTCCCACCCTAAACTGTTACATGACAAAGAACCAAACATTTCTGGGGCCTATTTGTTTCAGTAACTTGGCCCACCCTGTGCAAAATCTTTCAGTTCAGGTCAGATGATTTTGATGGCATGTGGCAGAAAGGCTGAAAGGATAAAGGGATGACTTCTAGTCTCAATGGAAGACTAGGCTAGTGTTGAATATTTCCAACTACAGCCCTTACAGATGTGGAATAAAATACCCAACTCCACAAATTTAGTGCTAGGTGGAGCTTACATGGACCAAATGGAAATCTGCAAGCACTAGAAGCAAAGAGGAACCTGAGCCTCAGAGGAACAGCCTGTGAGCCGGGAGGTTGGCAGCCCCAGGGGGTCGGTGATGTTAGAAGCTTGGGGGTTTGTTTTTGTTGTTGTTCGTTTGATTTTCTTTTAACAACCTAAAAATGGCATTCATTGAGCATTTACTACACGCCAGCCACTGTTCCAAGCTCTCTGCACAAATCCACTCATTTAGTCATCACAACCTTGTGAGGAGGTGCTATTAACTCCCCCATTTTACTGATGAGGAGTGGGAAGTACAGAGAAGCTACGTCAGTTGTCTAGGGGCTCCCAGATGGAAGAGGCAGAGCCAGGACTGGAACCCAGGATGTGTTGCTCCTGAGTCGGTGCTCTTAGCAGCACATGTTACTACAATACACCAGTGCGAGGAGGAGAAAGAGGAATAAACGTTTAGTCCAGGGCCAGGTTTTACGTTGGGAGTGAGG
>NW_007730369.1:196020-196642 GCF_000696425.1 Galeopterus variegatus
GGTCCAGGTTTCCCCTTCTGAAGCTGTAGTCATGACATAAGCAGAGAGAGGGACAGGGACCAGGAACATTACATTATTTCACATCCTAGGGGACTTCCAGACTAGAGTCACTCTCTGCAGAAATATTCCCCCTTAAACATAGGAAGCAGTGCTCTCAGAGTGCAGACAGACAGATGGCAGAGTGTCAGCCATTCTAATCTGTTACATCCACAGGCTACTTAAAAAAGTCCATCTCGGCCTTGCCTGGGGTCTCCACAAGAGGGAAGTCTAACATTTGCTTACAGGTTCCCCAAGAGAGAAAGGTTTGATTTTAACCTCATTCAGGAACAAAAGATGAAATCTCAGGTTTTGAGAGGGTATAAGTTAGAAATGAGACCCTTCAAAAACCTAGGACCCTCAAAGGGCTGCAATCACGTTGTAAAAAAGACCAATAAACTTCCCACTCACCCAGGGAGGCAACCAGGAAGCTTGGCTTAGCTGTGGCCTTGGCTGAGAAAAAAAAGTTTCTTAATCTCCAGACCAGTGAGGAGCCTAAATCAGCCCTTTATGTTGGAAACTCATGATGAGAAATTGTCATAAAATTTTTTAAAAATTTATTTATTTATTATTATTATTATTTTTA
>NW_007730370.1:0-913 GCF_000696425.1 Galeopterus variegatus
CATTTCTGTTGCTTACAACAAAATACAGGGAACTGGGTAATTTATAAGAAAATAAAATTATCGTTTGCAATTTCTGAGGCTGGGAAGTCTAAAGTCCATCTGGCGGTGGTCACAGTGACCCAGGGATCTCACATTGCAAGATGATGGAAGCAGAGAGACATACTCTTCTCTTCTTTTAAAGCCCTCAGAACCATGCCCCTCACCACCATTTTCAATCCATTCACTACTGCAGGGGCCTACAATCCAATCACCTCTTCAAGGCTCCACCTTTCAATTACCATAATAGGATTTCCCACCCTCTTAACAGTCACAGTAGTTTCTAAGTTTCTAATACATAAAACTCAGAGGACATGATTCAAGCTTCAATGAGTTTTTGGGGAAAATCATTCAATCTACTACATGGCCATATGCTTAAGTACAGGCATATTTGTTAAAGATAGGGGAAGGAGTGGGCAAGAAAGCAATACTACCTCTATCTATCTTCTAAATAGGAAAAGAAAGGTTATAGGTTTAGGAATTGAGTCTTAAGAAAGGAGATTAACTGCTCTAGGCAAAAATTTAACTAATAAATAAAGAATTTGCCAATGAGGACTTACTATAATGAGCTTTAAAATAATTTAAAATGATGGCATTTCAGTATGTGTAAAATAAGTCTTATATATGACTTCTACATTAAATGCTATTCTTCATTGGGAAAGCTACATTTTCTTACATGATGAGTAATCAGAACGCACTTTAGAAATTTGAAATATATATATAATATTTTTATCATTATAAAATAACTACGTCCTTAAACTAGAAAATTTATATAATAGTGATAATAAAAATAATAATCAATTATCATGTAATAGTTATTTTATGCCAGTTATTATTTTAAGTACTTTACATTTATTAACTCATTTAATTCTTGTAA
>NW_007730370.1:2032-45855 GCF_000696425.1 Galeopterus variegatus
ATAGATGGAGTGTAGATTCAAATCAAGGCTCCAGATACTGTATTCTAGATTTCTACACTATAAGGACTCTTGGTGGTATTTCAAATAAATACCATCAGCCATAAGTTTAAGACTTTTGGTTGACCTTACTAAAGTCACCTCCAGCAGTGTGTGATTATTTATTGTCCGAATCCTGCTGTAAGGATTGTTTATTCTGACACAGTTTCCACATACATTATGTTAAAAAACAAATACTATTGCCTTAACTTGCAAATCTATATTTTTACATTCTTAGAAGTTAACTGCATGACTACGTAATGTCTGATTTTTTTTTTCCTTCACTAAAGGAACAAATATCTATTTTTAGCATTTAAGTCACAAGGAATATTTGGTCTGATGCATCAGCATATGCGGGTGCCTTTTTACAAGGTATGGCTATGTCTGAATAGAAAGTTTTACCTGCACTGTTGACAGAGTACATTTAAAATCATGCTTTTTTTGTTTGCACATGCACATATTTTTTAACATAATTTCAAACTCCATTGAGTTTCTTCCTATTTTGTAAAGTCCATTAGACATTCTTATTCCTGATTCTTTTGTCATTATACTTCGGTATTTTTTCTTTACATATATATTCATCTAGGCTAGGATATTGGAGGGCAAACGATATTTTTATATGAGAGATTCTAATTAATTGATTCTCCCCCTAGGCCTTTTTAGGTCAATACGCAAAAGTGGTTAATGATATAAGACCAGTCGTTGGACTTTCAGGCTCCAATATTCAATGGAACTAGACATTTTTCTTAAAGCTTCTGAGCTTCAGCTTTTTTACTGCCAGTGCCTCAAGAGTACTGCAAGACTTTAAAGAGATAATTCAAGTAACATGCTTATGGTAGTGCTTGACATACAGTTCAGGCTGTTTAAGTTAAACATTTTAAACAAGTGTTTGGGGCAAAAGCAGTAGAAAAGGATAAAATGAGATAGTGCTTCTTAGTAGTTTGATGTGTATACGAAGACTTTTTAATATAATCAAAATTTTGTTATGATCCTGAAATGGAAATTATATTTATCTATTTATTGAAATTTAAAATGCAGTTGAAATTCTTCATTAATTTTTGCTATTAGGACACTCTTAGGAATGTTCAGTTTTCTGGTGTTAATAGTTTCACAGATTAAAAAAAAAATTATAACAAAATCACCTGCCTTAAATTCTCTGAGAGGATAACTGAAAAGTTTTACCTAAGTGAGTTTTCCTAGTGAATCACTGGTCCGATTAAAAATGAGACAAGAAAACAAAACAGATAAAAGGAGGACAGTGTTACTGGTGTTCACTTTTTGTTTGTTTGTTTTTGGCTTTGAGTAGCTAAACTTAAAACAAAATGCAGTAAAGAAAAAACAACCAAAAACTAAATTTGTCCTGGAATTGTATTTATTGTACAACACTATACTTGTTGAAAATTATCTGAAATAAAAGCACAGTTATTAGAAATATGTGTAGTTTTGTTTATAAGCACTCCTCTTCTATAACTAGAATTGCATTTATAGGAGTTACATGTCTTTCTTCCTTTGTTTTCAGAGAAAAACAATGTCCTTCAGGCTTGTTTACTATGCAGTAGCATCAATTAGAAGTTAGGGTAAAATAGCTTAAAAGTTAAATGGAAAATAAAGTCTTAAAACTGTGTTCAGTTCTAAAAGCTGATTCCTATGAAAGACAGATCTTTCTCTCAGGTTAAGTCTTCAGCCGTACAACTGCAGTTAAAGCATCTTACCCAATACTAATCTGAATTGAAGGATGTAATTTAATCAGAGTTTTCCCAATTCAAATGATCATTAACAGGCAGATAAGAAGGAGGATAAGAATTAAAAGAAAGAGCTCTGGAGAAGTTATTAGGTGATTTCACTGTAAAACAATATGGAATCAATACCATTTCTCTGGATATATGTGCACTAATTGTTAGAAAGAGAATGTAAATGCAATGGATTGCCCTGCCATTGGAATTAATTATCTGGCTATGTCAAACATTATGCCCAAACCCAGTGGAATGTTTGATGATATAATTCTGCTGATGCTCATTGATCTACTGAACTAGTAATTTGCTTTTGTGTAGTGTCTCAACAGCAAAAATATGGGAACATTATGAGCTTTCATGAGCATACTGTATATTATTTTAAAGTATTTTATTGTTTGGAGTATTTGTAGTGAAGATTATACCTATTTATAAGACAAGTATTATTAATATGAGTATTCCATAGTGTTAAATCTCAACATGTGGTCTGGTTATATTCTCTTGATCTGGAACTTATAAATAAATTCTACCTGCCCTACCACACATTCAATGTATAATGTGAAACAGGGACAGGAAAGCTATAGTAAACACCACTATTTGGAAAGAAAAAGAATGGGACATGCATGTCAGACAGTGGTCTTTGTGAGATATATTCCATTTGCCCCTGATTGCAAATTAGTGATTTATTTCCAAGCTCATCTCTTCCTTGTAATACCTCACTGTATCAGTCAGGGTTATCCAGAGAAATTGAGCCAATAGGATATACGTTGACATATAAGGGGAAATTTATTATGGGAATTGGGGCAGTTATGGAAGTCGAGATTTCCCGCAGAGTGTTGTCTGCAAGCTGGAGACCTAGGAAAGCTCCTCCTGTAATTCAGCTGGAGGCCATGAGCCTGAGAAAAGAGGGAGGGAGTATGTGTGTGTGTGGTCGGGGAGGGTGTTCAAAGGCCCAAGAACCAGGAACTCCAATGCTCAAGGGCAGGGGTAGATGGATGTCCCAGCTCAAGGAGAAAGAAAATTCACATTTGCTTTGCCTTTTTTGTCTTTTCTTACCCTCAGCGTATTGCATGATGCCTGCCAACATTGGTGAGGGTGGATTTTCTTTACTGTCTACCGATTCAAATGCTAACCTCTTCCAGAAACATCCACAGCGACACACCCAGGAATTGATATTTGTTAGAAAGATGAACTGAAACACAATAAAATTGTAAAGAGTTGGGCAGCTCCAAACCAGAAGTGGTTCCAGAGTTTCACCAAGGAAACTTAGGGGGAGGCTTTTATAATACAGAGATGGAAAGCAAAGAAAATATTTGATTGGTTAGTTATGCAATTGCCTTATTTGGTCTATCCTGTTGGGAAGACCCTAGTTACATAATTATAACTGTTGGCTTCTAACTGGTTGGCTTCTAACTGTTGGCTTCTAACTGGTTTATATAGGCATTTACAAGAAATCACTCAAATTAAATTTTACTTATTGTTTCCAAATCAAGAAAGGTTGAGGTCACTGGCTTGGTCTGCTCAGGGACTCTTCAGTCTTGGTTTCTATTTTAATTAAATATATTTTACCAGCAATCAGCTCACGTTTTGTTTTTCTTTTATATAGGCATTTACAAGAAATCACTCAAATTAAATTTTACTTATTGTTTCCAAATCAAGAAAGGTTGAGGTCACTGGCTTTGTCTGCTCAGGGACTCTTCAGTCTTGGTTTCTATTTTAATTAAATATATTTTACCAGCAATCTGGGCAGACCCTAGACCACTTAAACTGGCATGTAAAATTAACCATCACACTCACTAATGTAGCAACCAGCTATCATACAATACTAATATTCTGTATTCTCACCTATATTTTTGAACACTAAAGTGTCATTAGGTACACATCACCTCAGTTCACAGTGTTCTCAGTGTGTCACTGTCACAAATCATAGGTCACTCTCTTCCCAGACTTTAAAAATTTCCTTGTTGCCCACCAACTGACCTGTAGGTGGGATTTTGTTACAACATACCTTTCTTTTTGGTATGATTTTGATATCACTCAGATTGTTACTCTTTTTTTCTCATTTCAGCATGCTACATCACAATAATTAAAACTAGAAAAATAGAGAAAAAAATAGGCCATTAATTCCACCACTGAAAAGTATCCCTATTAATTTTTAGTAATCCCTTGCCTAGCTCCTTTTTATTTAAATAAAATACACTACTTTTGTCATTTATAAATGACTAGGGACATTTTTGTGCCAATATTTTTCTACCGTGCAATGCTTTTACCAATAGCGTGCAGTTCTGTTTTATCTAATGTTACAACCTGGTGTCAAGCTGAATTAGATCCACTGATGTATTTTGTTGTTACTGTTCAGTTTTTTAAAAGTTGATTTTTTTCTGTCAGTACTTGTAATTAGAAGATTTTTGTCTTAAAACCTGGATTTTCTGCTTCTTTTGAAAATGCGGAAGGTTCGGAAAGAGTGGAGCAACTTTGTTTCATGGTATTGACAGATAACAACAGAGAAAGTGTTGTTTCGCTTAGATACAGCATGCAACTCCAGACAGCAATTGTCACTGGTGACTCTACCTTGATCTTGGTACCCCTGCCTTAACATGGCATCAATTTTCAGTATCATAAATGTTGCTTCCAGAAATATCTTTATATATCTTTGTGCACATCCTCAATGTTTTATGGTAATTTTCTAATTATAGAAAATTATTGGGTTAAAGTATACACTAAAGAAAGCTACTATATAATATATAATATATTATTTTATTGCAGAGATGTATTTTCCTATCTTATTGATGCTTTACATTGTGTGTTTCTTAAAGATGAGATTGATTTTAAAAATGTAATTACTTTTTATTAATGTACCTTCAGTTTTGAAATTACTTCATGTCATTTTACAGTTTTTCTTACTGATGGATTTATTGATTTTTATTGTTTACTAATATTTTTCACAATTTGACAGCTTCAGTTCAACTTTTGATGGTATATTTGGATACATGTAAGTGTTTATTGTTTATATGTTTATGTTAAATATATTATTCTTTCCCATTATAGTTTCTGCCTTTAATTATTGGCATAAAAAGTTTCCTCACTCTACAATTATTTAAGCATTGTGGCTTCTATTTTTAAGTTTTGTTTTATATTTAATTTCAGCTTTGTTAATTATATTAGAAGATATTGATAAGCATCTTATTTTTCATAATTACCCAATAATTAACCAGTTATTCAAGTCATTTATTGAATGGTTTAAATTATAATATTAAAATACAGCAACAAGTTAATGTTGAGAGTTTTCTATAAAAGAACATTATTTCATGTTATTTGAAATAAACAATTTGCTGTAAACTGTATAGGACATCTCATGTAATTTAACCAAGTGATAATAAGGGGCAAAAATGTCACCCTCCTACCAATATAATGTTGGTGGTTATACTAACTTGTTGATATAGCTAATATACTAATTATTAAGTCAAATTTGACCAAAGAATCTATAAATCCTCTAGGATGATTCTTAGAAATAAATCAAGCACTTTGGTTCATTTAAACACCTATGGTTTGAGGTTGTTCATACACAAATAGTGACCAAGCCACTTGTATTAGTCTGTTTTGTGTTGCTTATAACAAAATACATGGAACTGGGTGATTTATAAAGAAAACAAAATTTACCGCTTACAGGTTTTGAGGCTGGGAAGTCCAAAGTCCATCTGGCGGTGGCAACAGTAATGCAGGGGTCTCACATTGCAAGATGGTGGAAGCAGAGAGAGCAGAGAAAGACAGACTCTACTCTTCTTTTAAAGCCCTCAGAACCATGGCCCTGACCACCCTTTTCAATCCATTCATTACTAAATGGTTCTACAACCCAATCATCTCTTCAAGACCCCACCTTACAATTACCATAATAGGATTTCCCACCCTGTTAAGTCACATTGTGGGGGTGGGGGTGGTAAGTTTCTAATACATAAAACTTGGGGGATACAATTCAAGCTTCAGGGAGTTTTGGGGGTACATAATTCAATCCACTACACTACTTTAACAAAATGTGTATTGTCAAACTTTTATCAATAGAAAATGTTATTCCTTCAAAGATCATTCAAATCCAAATCATAGTAATGTGCTATTTAAAATTGCATTCAAATTTTATGTGAAAATCACCTTCAGAAGAGAGGGTATTTTGAATTATTTTACTAGAGGTCATTTCTGTTAGAGAAGATACTATTAGAATTAAACTGTCTAACAAAAATATTTCTAAGTCTTGCTTCATCACCCATGCATTTAAAAAAGTAGAACAAATTCTTTTTTGTCAAGTATCTAGATAGCTATTTGGTATTCTTTTCAATAAAGTAGACCTTTTTATGTTTCACTGTGAAACCAAAGAGCTGCTATAAAATTAATGAACATGTTTGAATTCATTACAAACCCTAAAAAGAATTGCTCCCTCTGTCTTCTGGTCTCTGTTTTAGAGATATTTAAGAAAATGAATATCCTTATTTTATGCAATGTCTGCTGTGAGACATTGAGTTTACTATTTACTTTCTGACTGTTAAATGATATAAATCTGACATTTCAAAATTAAAATAAAACATTAAATAATAAAAAAGTATATTTTATTACTTTTTTGTGGTTTCCATTTCCTGTGTTAATAGAAATATGTAGTTTGCCTTGATTACATGCCATTGATATCAATAAAGGGCTGGAAATATCGTCAATAATTGAAATTTCCATCAACACTTTTACTATGAGGGATTTGTGCCTTTTCTATTATGCTTTGAGCTACCTGGGTAGGACTTTCTAGAGAATAGGGAAGAATAGTGCTAGAGACTTAGTAAATGAACTTTTATAGATTCATTCAAGATAATTAGTTTGCAGAGCATCTGCAAGTTCAGAAAACCAGAAAAAGAGATAAGCATCATTGGGGCCGGCCCGGTGGTGCACTGCTACAGTGCGCCGCTTGCGAGCGCGGCAGCGCTCCCGCCGAGGGTTTGGATCCCACATACAGACCAGCCGCTCACTGGCTGAGCGAGGTGCGGACGCGACACGGAGGGTTGCGATCCGTTTCCGGTCCCGGTCCGGTACGGGCGCGACACTGAGGGTTGCGATCCGTTGCCGGTCACGAAAAAAGACAAAACGGAAAAAAAAAAAAAAAAAAAAAAGAAATAAGCATCATTGTCACCATTATCACAAATAATTATTCTTATGTGTCTTCTGTGCATTATATCTTGGTTTTCTCCAAATCCTTTGAGTGGAAGGGAAGGGGGGTATTGGCTTTTTAATAAACAGCATATCTATTTGAAAGCTGACTGTCTGGAAGTGAATAATTGATTTACATATAATAAGATGGGGCATATACTCTCAAGTATAAAATTAGTTCATTATCCTACATATGCTTTTTGTTGGTTCTACCTCTGCGGGGTCCCAGTAACCTGATGAGAATATTCACAGATACCTGGGAATCCTGGATCTCAAGGTGGTAGCCAAAGAAGGGCTGTTGTGTCGCCAACTCTCTTTAGAGGAGTTGGGTAATTGAACCAAGAATAGTCTTTACTCAGGACTCAGGAGAGAAGGTAAGGGGAAGGAGATTAGCACATGTGAGGCAAAGGACACACAGTCCGGGCATTCCAAGAAAAACTTGACTGAGACGTTGGGAGTAATTATATGTTGGAGAGTCAGCTTTCCCAACATGAAGGCCATGTCCTTATATGGTAGCTTGAGAAGATCATTCCATAGCTTATTTAATAATGAAATGTAGGTGGTTGTTTCAATGTACAAGCCATGAATATTCAAATTCTATGAAATCATAGGGAACCATGCAGACAATATTAAAAACAATGCTCAAAGAGTTTAAATGAATTATGCTAGGTTACAAAGACATAGATTAGCAGAGCTGGAATAAGAACTTCAGGCGTTTTTTTACTTCTTTTTAAACACTTTTTTGCCATTGGCACCATTCTGCATACTAGAGTCTAAAATACATACTTATAAAACATAAGTTTGCTAATTTGACAGATTTATGGATCTAGGAAAAATATTTTTCCCAGACTCTGGGTTGTCTCTTCACAGTGTTAATTGTTTTCTTTGCTGTACAGAAGCTTTTTAGTTTGATGCAATACTATTTGTATATTTTTGCTTTCGTTTCCTGTGCTTTTGGGTCATATCTAAGAAGTCATTCCCCAGACCAATGTTGCAGATCAGCTCCATATTTTACAAGCTGTTTACCCTTGATCTCAGTTCCACATTATATATATATGCAAAGTCTGATTTAAATGATCTTAGATATTTCTTCCATCACTGACATTCTTTGATTCTACAAATATGCATTTTATTATTTAATAATATCTTCTCGTTTGGTAACTTGTGTGAAATGCTTAGGTATAATTTCACTCCTTTTAGCTAAAATTCTATATCAAGTGAAAATGCATTAGACAACCACCCAAATGTTCCATTTAGATATCACAGTGACAAAATTCTGGGAATCTGTTTAGTATGTGGGTTGTTGTTACCCTATAAACACTCAGATCATTAGACATTTTGATGCTATGCAACTTTTACTCTAGGGGCATAATTGAGTCTTCAGTGAGCAGTGTCAAAATAAATGTCTAATCACACCATTCCGTAGGGTGGCTGCTAGATTCTGAACAGTACATTTTAAGCTCTTACGTATACAACAGAAAAGTCTCAGCCCTTCATTTAAATAGCTTTAGGATTTGAAATAGCTTGCTGTATTTAATGAAAGCTTCAACAACTTGAAATGACTTGTACTTATCCTTTACCATCTACCAAAATGTTATTTCCCCCAGCTTTAACACTCTCCTTTACCAAGTCTGGAAGTTAAAGTGAGATAAAAACCAGTGAGTCAGAGACAAGCTAAGTCATTAGAATAGCTTTTTCTCCTTTCTGTCAGCTGAATGTGTGAATAATCACATGGAACCTAAGGGTATAAAACCTGTATCACAGTGAATAATGAATGATTTAGTTCCAATTAAGAAGTTTCCTTTTAAAAAGAACAAGGTAATGGCCCTCTTATGCATAAATTAAAGTTAGTTTGAAAACATGGCTTTGTTAAACAAATTTGAACTGCTTTTTCTCTATTTCTTGTATTGACTAGTCTTCCAGCTTTTAGAGCTTTCAACTTCCCCTTGATGTAAAGTCAGCCATGAAATCTTTTTCTGTGCCAAGTTCAAGTTAGGAAATTTTTTTTTTTCCTTTTTTTTTTGTCTTTTTTCGTGTCCGGCAACGGACCGCAACCCTCAGTGTCGCGCCCGCACCAGACCAGGACCGGCAACGGGATCGCAACCCTCGGTGCTGCGCCCACCCCTCGCTCAGCCAGTGAGCAGGAACCGGTCTGTATGTGGGATCCGAACCCTCGGTGGGAGCACCGCCACGCTCCCAAGCGGCGCACTGTAGCAGTGCGCCACCGGGCTGGCCCAAGTTAGGAAATTTTTGTTGTTCTTGATCTTATAACTACCTGAGAGATTGCTCTAGAAGTTTTCAGTACAAAATACACAATGTTTGAAGAGCACAGTCCATTTTTCTTATTTTTTAAAAATACTTTGAATTTTTTATTCCTTATTACTACAGTTTAAATATTGTTTGCAGAGCCATTCCTATTTTCTTCTGTATTGCAGTTAACAATGTATGATCAGGTGTTTGCTAAATCTTACCTTTACTGAACAGAACTTTTTCAGAGCAATTCTACACATGTCCAATAGCAAGATTATTTATAGCGTAAAGTGTTGGCTTATTTCATGAATTACTTATTATTTCATACATATTCTTGAGCATAAGTATACTATTAAATAGAGACCATGGTTATGGAATTTTTTTTTTTTTGGTTGAGATTTTTGTGATATATTAATTTTGCATATACCATGTTATGGACAGTGAGCATCTTGCTTAAATATTTGATGATCATTTACAATATCTTTATACATGAAAGAAGACATCTTTCATTTTGCCATGTGACTTCAGTGGTTAGGTATACAGGGAGATATAGAGGTGTGAACAGTAGGTGCAATTTGTAATAATTCCTAATAGGACTTTACAGATTACAAAGCCCTTTTCCATATATTACCTCTCATGATTATTATGCAAGCTGTAAGGGTAGGTATGATTATCCTATTTATGGATATAAGGACCAAGGTTTAAAAGCATAGTTCATGTCCATATTCACACAGCCTGTAATGCTGAAGCTACCATTAAATTTGATATCTCTTGACATTTGGTGTAGTGTGTTATTTATATAATGCAATACCTTTAGGTAGCTTAAAGTGATCTCAAAAAGTATAAAAGCTCCCCCACCACTTTTTGACATGTGAGAATTGCAACTCTTTCCAATCAGATCAGATTTCACTTTTACTTTCTGGAATAGCCAATCATGAAGCATTTAAGAATGGACACTAGTCCAGAAAAGAAAGTTACCCAGATATTGTAAAGGGGTATCTATCTATCTGTCTATCTATCTATCTACCTATCCATATCCAATTGTTTATAAACATCCATAGTTTAAAATACATTTGTGTAGAAAATGATCTAATTTTTAACTAGCAGTTGAGGAATAGGAAATGGGTTGGAGGAAATGGGGCTCCTGCTTGACGCCCAGGACATGGTTCATTTCTGATTGTCTTAGCTCTCCCCCTCCTTTCTTCACTCCACCCTTCCTTCCCTCCTTCTTTCTTCCTTCCGTAAGTTTTCCTTTCTTCCATCACAAACATTGTGGAGTGCCTACTTTGTGTTGCAGGTTATCTTCACTTCCTGTTTCTTTTCAGTTACATTTGTAATTGTTTTTATTCTCTCATCATGCCACACCCTCTCTCTGTGTGATCCCTATTACTTCTTCACTCACAGACTCTCCAAACTTTATATACAAACAAATTCTTCAAAGATCCAGATCCAGATATTTTCCTTTGGCAAGTAGGCATTTTTGCTTAGGTATCGTATAAATAACTGAAATTATAAAGTCAAATAAAAATATTAAATATTCTCTATCAATATGTGTGTGGGATTTTAAACGTAGTTCTCGTATACAGTCAATGAATATTTTTAGTACTATCTGCAAAATTTTCTTAAATGCAATTCTTTTATATTATCCCACCTGTATTAATTTAGCCCTAATAATCTCTCCTCTGATCTGTCAAAGGGCTTACACATATTTTTTACTCAATTTTATTCCCCATATCTTTGTTATACTTAATCTGCTCTCATCCATTTATTATGTCTCTATCTTTCTAGCCATTGCAATTTCAAGCTTCTTGATTCGCATCATTTACTTCTAACTATTTATGGTGTATTGTATAAAAATCCTAGTCTTATCTAGGACTCACTGCATACTCTAGTCCAAACCTACTTCTCCCAGCTCATGTTTCTCTTAATATTCCCATCCATCTTTCTCTTTCAACCTGTGCCTTTCCACCAAAATCACACCTGTCAATGTGACTTTGGTTATATTTTCATAGAATCCTCTTTTACATCTTTATGATACTTCTCTTATTATAAGATTCAATTCAAATGCCATGTCTTATGGGAAACCTTTCCTAACTTCTCTAGATAGAATTCAATATATCACTTTATGTGTTCCCACATTATTCTGTTTACAAATGTGTCACTTATTCCGCATCTTATTGAAACCCTCTTTGCCAAATTGGTCTTATTAATATACTGAGAACTCTGGAACTGTATATAATTCCTCTGTGAAGTTCCTGCACTTGGTACATCATAAGGCATAGTAAAAGCTGCTAAATAGTTTACTGAGTGGAGTTTAGTGAGGTAATAGGAGGGCATGGGAAAAGCAAAAGAAGGTAAGTTTTCTCTTGATTTATTCACAGGCCGCAGGTGGAATAAGAAACTAAGCATAGCTTCATCTTCATTTTACCAAAGCTGTCTGGTTTAGTCTATAGGATGGAGACAAGAAAAAAAGGAAAAAGGCATTGTAACTTAGCAGAAAGTATAATAACTCGGAATTCAAAAGACCTGGGCTCTGGTCCCACAATATCCATCAATAGCCAAGTCATTTAGCTCTTTTGTTTATCTATTTTCTATCCATAAATCAAAGAATGAGTTAGTAAACTTCTCCACAATAGCATTTCAGAGTTGTTGCAAGGGTTGAATTTAAGTTTTCCAGTGTATTTAGAAAAAAAAGTAATTATAAAAGTAATTATAAATAAAGCAAGTAATGTCATCTTGCATGGGAAGTTGCTTCAGATTGATACCTTAGCTATTATAAAAGTGATTTTTCAGGTTCCTAAATGTAATGGTGGCTTCTCTCCTAACATGAATTGGTCAATTAACATAAACTCCAGTGGTTTACAGTAACATAAAGTATATCGATTGGTGTTGTACATCAAATCTCTAGAACTTATTCATATGAATAACTAAAATTTTATACATGTTATTTAGCAACTCACTATTCACCTTTCCCCCCAGCGGCCCCTGGCAACCATTATTCTAGTCTTTGCTTCTATGAGTTTGACTATTTTAGATACCTCAGATAAGTGGAATCATGCAATATTTGTTCTTGTGTAACAGGATTGTTTCATTCAGCAGAATGTTCTCAAGGCTTATCCATATTGTGGCACAGTGCAGCATTTTGTTCTTTCTTAAGGCTGAATAATATTCTATAGTTTCTACACCCTGGCTGCTGTCAATAGTGCTGCGACAAATGTGGGAATGTTAGTATCTTTTTGAGATCGTATTTCAATTCTTTTGGATAAATACTCAGAAGTGGTAGTTCTATTTTTAAGTTTTTTGGCAATCTTTATACAGTTTTCCATAACAGCTGCACCATTTGTCATTCTGCCAATAGTGTACAAGGGTTCCAATTTGTCCATATCCTTACCAACATTTGTTCTTTTTTTTTTTTTTTTGATAATAGCCATCCCAATAGGTATGAGGTGATATCTCATTGTCGTTTTGATTTGTGTTTCTCTGATGATTAGTTACATTGAGCATCTTTTTATATACCTGCTGACTATTTGCATGTCTTCTTTGGGGAAATGTCTATTCAAACGTTTAATCCATTTTTTAATCAGGTTATTCATTTTGCTATTGAGTTGCAGAAATTTCTTACATATTTTGGAAGTTAATCGCTTACCAGATATATAGTTTACAAATCTTTTCTTGCATTCTGTAGATTGTCTTTTTACTCTTTTGATTGTTTCCTCTGCTGTGCAAAGTTAGTTTGGTATAGTCCTGCTTATCTCTTTTCGCTTTTGTTGCCTGTGTTTTTGGTTACAAAATAAATCTTCAGAAATCTGTGTTATCATGATCATATGTGTTACTTTGTCCCATTCCAAATAGTTTTAAAAGCTTTTGTTTCTTTATATGACATAATGGCATCAGATATAACATGGCATAATGTCATTGTATTGCTCTTTCTCTTAAAAATCATAGTTTGAAAACCATAATTTCTTATGGTTGTACATTAAAGCATGTACATTAAAAATATATTAATTGATGAATAACAAACTGCTATTAATCCCAAATATAATCGTACCTTACTTTCATAACACTTTAAAATTTGTAAAGTGATTTTCCATCTCTTGTAGTTTATAACCTTGTACAATAGGCGATGTAGATATTATTTTCCTGTCTTACATATCCCCAAACTGAGAGAGAAATGTGAAGTGATTTTTCCTGCACTACCAAGTCACAATGGTGCATAGCTGAAATCTGATTGATTATATAGAATACTTCACAATTTTGGTGTGTCTATATTGCGGTGTAATTAGCAAAAACCTGGGATAGATTGTTCTAATCACAAATGTTCTAATCACACCACTCAACATAATTTTAGATTATGTTTTGACAAGGAGTTAAATTTAACAGTTCTTAAAACTATTCAACTCCTATGTCTGCACTTATGACTCCATCTCTATGTGTCTGTTGATTATGCAACTAGAATGAATGATAAATCATTTTTCAAACTAGTAATTAAACAGTTATTAGTTTAAGCATTATTATTAGAATTTCTTAACTGGGTGCTAGAATGTCAATCTTGATTGTAGAGTCCTGTTTCACGAAAAATTGTATTTCTAAAATAATTTTAGAATTTTTGAAATGAGGGACTGGCCCGTAGCTCACTTGGGAGAGTGTGGTGCTGGTAAGAACAAGGCCAAGTGTTTGGACCCCTATACAGGGATGGCCGGTTAGCTCACTTGCGAGAGCATGGTGCTGACAACATCAAGACAAGAGTTAAGATCCCCTTACCGGTCATCTTAAAAAAAAATTTTTTTTGAAATGAGTTCTCGATTTTTTTGCTCCTTTTCCAAAGAACAAAAATAAGATAACCATTAGTATACTTTGATATTTATAGGAAAATGTAGATACAAACACCTCAATTTCCAGGTCCTTTTATAATCTCAACTCTAGGATGAATTCTCTACTTCTGAAAGACTTGCCATAACTTGGCACTAAGACGTAGTAAGGATCAGTATCAATTCAATGAACCTTTAAAGAAAAATTTAACTAGCTTACATAAAAGCTGCATTTACTATTTTGTGCAGTGGTTCTCAACATTGGCTGTACCTCTGGAGCTTTAAAAAATAGTGATGCCTGTATCCTAGGGCTAGAGATTTAGTATGAATTAGGCTTGGATGTGCCCTGATTATCAGGAGTTTAAAAAGCTTCCTAGTTTGGGCCAGCCCAGTGGCGCACTGGAGAGTGCGCCGTTTGGGAGCGCAGCTGCGCTCCCGCTGAGGGTTCAGATCCCATGTGGAGACCGGTTCTGCTCACTGGCTGAGCGTGGTGCGGGCGCAACACCGAGGGTTGCAATCCCGTTACCGGTCAGTAAAAAAAAAAAAAGACAAAAAGGAAAAAAAAAAAAAAAGCTTCCTAGTTTATTTTAATGAGCAGCTAAATTTGAGAACTGCTTTAATCTTTTATAATGAGGCCAGGTATAAATATAAGACCTTAATATGCAAAGCTTTAAATTTGGGGGATAGTTTGGTCACATAACCCTGGTTACTACAGATGTAGCTTAAAAGGAAATAGGTTCTCATTTACCAGATATACTAACACTTTGTAGGAATCAAGATCATTTTATGATAATTAAACGGAAAAGAAAAACTTTTCAAAATATTGAATCTACCATAATTATATGTTCCTACTTTCTCATATTATACAATCTTGATTGATGGCTAGAATGAAGTTCCAATGAATCTGAAAGATACTCCAGCATACGATATTATATTTATAAAATTTTCCTGTTCAACATATTTTAGTGAATTTTAATGATTAAAATAAAAAATCTGTGAATGATATATATGATAATTTCATTACCAGGACTGTTTTATTAAGTGAGACAGCCAATTCCCAGCAGATCTGGAAATCAATGTTGCAATGTGAAGAAATGTCATATATCATTTTTTTGTAATCTCCATACTATCACAGTGCAGTATTGCAGAAGGCCTTTCTCGTTACATGATCAGCCCAGTGAGGTACAGTGTATCTCAAGGGAAATATGACTAGCCTCTTAAATTCTCAAACCAAATAATAGTTTGAATCGATTTATATATCACCCTGAGTATAAAACATATTAACAATCATGATCTGTAGTAAAAATTCTATTTTGATACAATATAATTTATTCAGGCTCATTTATTATTCACAAAACATTAGATTGAAAATTGTTATAATTGTAATTTTTGCAACATCGAAAACACCAAATGCATTGATTAATCTCAACTTCCTGCTGCCACACCTGTAAAATGTTTATGTCTCCAAATTACTATTCATGGTATTTCCACTGCAATTAGTCAACTCCCCATCCAACATTGTCTGAGGTAGCTTACCATTTTCATCAGCTGATATATTTTAATTTATATTTTACTTTGTAGTTTTATTTTTCCTTTCATACTTTTGGACTTTAACTTCAGTAAAAATTTTGAATTGGTTCTCACTCATTTGCCATCAAACAACTCTAAAACAGAGCATGTATTATCATCTCTCCGTCCACAGGGAAAAACATTGTTAGCTAAATTGAACTGACTCGTCATCTTTCCAACAATTAAGAGATTTACACATACTCATACACATTTCTATTTTAAAGGAGTGTTAAATGTTTTCTATAAGCTGGAAGCACGTTTTCAAATAAATTTGCTTATTATTATTTGTATTTATTTTGTGCAAGTTAAGGCAATAGCTGAAATGACATGGACTTGACAAGAAAAGTTAAGAAGTGATCTTATATTCTACACTTGCAATAGATGTTTTTGAGGCTAGGATACAAGCACTCAAAAGACATTTATATTATCCTCATGTCCAGCATCTAATGCATATGTGTTTCTTCCAATGAATACTAAATATATGCACAAAAAGTTGCTGTGAATGGAACTGTATGATGATGATAGTATCCAAATGACGATCTAACCATTCAGATCTTTAAATTGTCCTAATTCTGTAATATAAGATGTATACAGAGATCATATGAGGATCGCTAGAAAGCTATTTGCTTAACCTTAGATAATAGTTCTCATGTTTTGGTGAAAAATCTTCAGGAACTTTTCAATTTTAAGCAATCTTTTGACATATTCTTTCTCAGTGGTTGATAAGATAAGTGATCACACAATACTTCTATTTTGTCAAAAAAGCTAAAGCAGTGATTTATCTTAATACATACTAGGTATTCAGTGCCCTTTATTTTCAGTTCTATACAATAAATTCCTTTTATATCTAAGAGCTAGGCCAGAGGAAAAATTGTCTGTCTCCATAAACCATATATTCTCTTTTATCAGATAAGTAAAGAAGCGTAACTTATCTTTATCTCCTTTCCTCTATTGTGTGACTTTATATTTTGACTTAAAAAGTTGAACTTCTTGTTGAATTTTTTGATACATAAATTATACATGTTCAATGCATATAACATATTTAAACAAAAGGGAAAAAGTACTTATAACTGCAGCAAACAAATTTTATTTGATTCTAGTTAAAATACTACTTAACAATGCTTCAGTTTTCCTGAATATCATAAGTATCTTGTTAATATACACCATCAAAAAGAAATTCCATTCTATCTTCTTAAAGAACATACCTTTGTTTACTTTTTATGTATTTTGATCATATATTTGTGTCACTGAGTGCTATTTTAAAAGAATAAATTTCATTTTCATTCACTAATATTTCCTAACTAGCCATTATAAAGTTGGACATTTAGTTTAATTTGAATTATTCACCTCAGAAGAATGGTCGCAATGAATACCCTTGTAGTTAAATCTAACCATACATCCTAGTTTTCTTCTTTAGTATATTTCCAGTATTGTTACTTTAAGGCATTTGACTTATACTTTTAAAATTCCCCTGAGAAACTGTTGTTCTGTTAATGGACCAATTTCATATATGGCTCATATTATAAATTGCATCAAATATGTTTTGATATTCATGCTATACACAGGAAATACAAATATAATTAGATAAAGCAACAGATATAATACCTATAAGAGGTTGACATAATTTAAGAGTGTTTTCAAAAAACACTATGGTAAATCCCTATCAAGTCAGGACCTAAAGTAGTTCTTGAAAAAAAAAAAATGATCCAGAGAACAAAGAATTCAAATTTCCAGATATTCTAGGTGTACACTCAGGTTTCCAGAAGAAAACTGATGGTATAGTCAAATGTGCTAAGTGGAGAAACATGTGATAAAGATTTGGACATCCCATAGGGAAACCATATAGGGATACTTTAGTAACTTTGGGTTAGTAGTACAGGCACTCGTAGCACCCCTCATCCTTCAGAAGAGAGATAAAGAATTTACAAAAATCCATATGCACAGAAGACTGTGAGAGGGCCGGCCCGGTGGCACGCTGGAGAGTGTGCTGCTTGGGAGTGCGGCGGCGCTCCCGCCAAGGGTTCGGATCCCATGTGGAGACCGGTTCCCGCTCACTGGCTGAGCACGGCGCGGGTGCAACACCGAGGGTTGCGATCCTGTTGCCGGTCCCTGGTACGGGCGCGACACTGAGGGTTGCGATCCCGTTACCGGTCAGTAAAAAAAGACAAAAAGGAAGAAAAAAAAAGAAGACTGTGAGAAAAGGGCTGTCTGACAGGATCTATGACTTTGGGTCAAGGCATAGTCAGTGTTTGCTATCCCAGAAGGGCAGAGAGCCAGGAGCATAAATATCCAATCTCACTCTTCTTCCTCCCTGCAGTCTCTTGCCAGTGCTTTCCTTTGACTGAACCCAAAAGAAATCAGACAGCAAGGGAGCCTGGGAAATAGCACCTTATATGTTCAGCCTGGGTGCACATACTGGGTTTGAGAGGAATAGTGGTTGGACTTGAGGGAGTAAATGAAAGAAACCCAGTGCAATAAGAAATCTCAGTAGATATTTTCCTCCTTTTAATTTTTTCTTATGACTGCTTCTAGACTGACAGGAGAATTCATTTTCCTACTTGAAATACTTTATGAATATTTGTACATGATTTTCAGTCTCATGGCTATTATTTTCAAGTGAGAAATTGAAAATCCTGATCACTTTAATTTATATGGGCAGGACTGTCTATGAAAACAAATTTAACATATATGCATGTGTATGTTGTGTTTATGAGTATATAGAATACATGTGTATTACATATCTAATACATCATATAATTTAAGTATTTTAATAATCTAAATCATATTATACAACATAATCAATATATACACTAAGGATGTACACATACTACTTTTGTTATTTACTTTTTATTATATGTCTCTGCAATACAAAAGCATGCACAGCTCAGTTTGATGCTAACTTTAATTAGATAAAGTCTCAATACCCTACTCTAGTACATTATTATGCTCATTATTTATAAAATAAATAAATATTCTTTTATAAAAATGTTACACTTTAATATCAGCTTCTCTACGCAGCTTAACCTACCCGTTCCCCCTTACCTCTCCACCCAAACTCACACATTTTCAGGTGAAACTTTTTAGAAGAGGAAAAGAAAATTTGATAAAATAGATTATTCCTTTAAATCTTAGCTTTTACTTTAATTAGTTAGGTTTAATTGTTGACCCATTGCTATTTTTTTAATTTAAAAAATGGGTAATGACAATGCCTAGCATAACTTTAAAGATTTTGTGAAGTAATGTATTTAAAGTTCCAATCAAGTAAATCTATAAAAAGAAAACTGTCTTCTATGTTTCAATAGGAAATTAAGTGCTATTATTTAGTTACTAGATAAACCAAGGCAATGGAATTTTTTCGTGAGCTTTTGTTACTTTATTCCTTTATTCCTAACAGTTTTTCATAATGTTATTACAGCAAAATTTTATATTCGTTCTTCCTATGATATTTTGTCTTTAAAAAGTCCCTATTTCCCTTAGCTTTAGAGAAATATTTTTTCCTATAAATCATTAATTAGCAAAGGATAGGTAAAACTAGGAGTTTTGTTTTGTTTCTCTTCTTTAGTCTTCCTCAGACATTCTCACAGTGTACATGATCATTATGACTCCCCTCTTAATGAAGTTATAAGCTAAATTTAATTGTTAATAACATAACAGAACTAAAACACACAGTCTCGGGGGCTTCTTGGATTTCTGCAGGCTTTCTTCTGTATTATATTTTTTAATTTTTGTTTTATTTTGTTTTTTGTATAAACCATCATCCATTGCGTATTTTAGTGAGCCATGTAAAATACTTGGTGACCCAGAATTAACATGGACTTTCTACAGTGGGAAACTTCAGAAGGCAACTTACAAAATTGGGAGTTTGTGGGTTTCGTATTATTTAGTTAAGTAAAACAGTCTTAGCTATCGGCAGTTTCTGTTCTTCTGGAATTATGTCCTTGCCATACCAGATAGCCAAAGGAAAGAAAGAAAGAAAGAAAAAAAAGCCCCAGTTTTACGTTTGCTAATAAGGTGTCAGGGGCCTACGACAAGGCAAGATCAAGTAACATCACATCTTCTACATCAAAAGTATTAAGTGCTTTAAAATTAAGGATCAGAGTTGCTCTGTCCATTAGAAAATGTGAGCCCAGATTAATTCATCCTTCCCATTCATATTATAGCATATACCATGGCCATACACTGTAGATTCAGCACTTATACAAGTGTCAAAATTGAAGCTGTTCTTTTGCTAAGCTTTATTTATTTTCCTTTTCTCTATCTTTTTTTTTTTTTCTTCAATATGAGTGACATTATTTCAGTTCAATTTAACAAACATGTGCTCAATACCTACCGTTCAGGTACTCTGCCAGATCTAGGCCTTGAGAAACTTGAAAGCTACCAGTTGATCCCTTAACAAGAAATTCTTGAGAAAAACACTTAAAATAGGATGAAAATCTTTAAATTTCAATAAGTTTTTTCAAAGTAAATGGATCTAAATTATCTTTTTATAAAAACCACCATTGTGAAATATGTTCTTTAACATTGTGAAAACTGAGAAGTATCCTTTTTCTTTTAATCTTCACAAATAAATTTTTCTTTTGTCCACTCTAAAAGATTTGATGTATTGGTATTTGAATGACCAGGATTATTTCTGAAAGACCAGGCTATGAGATATTGTAGACAACAAGGGCAGGAGGGTGGTGAGAGACAGGTAATACCATGAGGCCATAGAATTTAGTGGAAGTACTGCTGGAAGGAAGCTGATTAACATCTTTTCAGTACTGCTACTAATAATACTGAATACAGTGAATTTGAACCCATCGAAATAATTAAAAGGCCTAAAATATGAATATTGTCACTATTAATATTGATTTTAAATAGAATACAATCCTTAATTGAGGAGAATTTCTAGACAAATTATACAACCTGTGTCTTTGCTAATGAGCATATTTATATTCAAGAATTGTGATGATAAAAAAAAAGGTTATATCCAATATAAAATCCTCTTCTTTTATATGAAATGTATAATGTATAAAATGCCTTTTATATTAGTATGTTTCCTCCCTGTTAACAATACACCAAAAAAGTATGTACTTGATTAAGTCTTTATCTTTAAGACAACGCCCAGACAGCCTAAAAACAAATTTTCATTTAAAACCACACAAAATATTGCTCTTTATTATAATTGTTTTTCTGCTCCTACCTTAATCTGGTTATGTAGTTTAGATTCTGACATTCCTTGTAAAAATGGATGCCTATTTTCTGCATATAAGTCACTTCACATTCTTTATTCAATAAGAATATAAATGCATAAATGATCATGTGTCTATTGCAAATAAAATAAAAATACAGGAAGAGCATATAATTAATGAATTTTTTGGCCAAAGTACATCACTCTCTAGTCATAGCAGTAAAAATATATTTACCAAAGTGTAGCATATTAGTAATGAGTGTTTATAAATGCAGCCAACCATATATTTAATCAGCTTAAAACACACATTTTGTAGGATTCAAACTTAGCTACATAAATGAAAGAGTAATGAAGTTAGTTACAGACATTTTGGACACATTTGCCATGTTCTCTAATTAAGAAGATTAGTAATATTAACATTTAATGCTGCTTTATATTTTCAAAAGGCTTAACTCATTAATGATTATAAATTTCCTTGGCATCTTTGCAATTATCATCATCCTCAATTTTATAGATGAGGGAATTTTCAGAGGAAAGTTAAATACTTGGAATAGATTTTTAATCCACTGGGCTTCAGTTAGAAGATTGGCCCAGGGTATTTCCAGGAACTAGTGGCTTGCATTTATCTTACAAAAGAAGCCAAGGTGTTTGGTCTCTAATTAAATTATTTAAAATACGGTATAGAATAATATTTAAGTTCTGAGTTTTGCAGTATGTTGAGAGTTCAAACTGCAGCTTTGCCACTTGAGAAATATAATCGTGACTGAGTTACTTTGATGTCTGTTTCCATATGTGTTAGGTGGGGTATCTATGTCATGAGATTTCTGTGTGGATTAACTGAAATACTTTTGCACAAGACTTAGAACACAGAAACAACGTGAAAAATTTGAGTACTGCTATTTTGATGATAATTATGTTGATGATGTTGATGATGATGATGGTTACCAGACAGCTTACGTTGAATTCGGGCTCATAAGTGAGACATGAATAGAGACTATTTTCCATTTAGACCAAAATGCAGAGATCTGTGCTATATAGAAACCCCAAAAGGTGAGAATAGCAGACTAAGATCAGTAATTGCATGACAGAACAGTAGTTCAACACCAGTCTTTTTTAACAGAAAAATTATTCCTAGAGAAGTGAAGTGTGGTAATGGAAGCTTAGTATCAAGTGAAAAGGTAGTTATAGCTTTCTGAGTCTGCAAAAGAACAGATAACTGACAGTCTGATTCCTCAGAGTCCATGAAATCATGAATTTTAATTAAGGACATTTGGTATGTATTACGTAAAAAATTATTTACTGCAGGAAGAGTGAACAAAACCATTCTCAGTACTCCTGTGAGGCAATGAAATCACCATTTCTCAATTATTCCATAAGAGTTACTCATATTACCAACTGACTGGTCATAGGAAGAAAGAAAAATTGCTCTCAGAAGTTAGTTTATAGGTAGTTTTAATAATATGGAGTAATTTGTAATTATTCATCATCTGAATATACCATGATAAAATTGTAAGCTTTACTTATAAATAAATGATGTCAAAAATTTCCACAGGTCAAAATATTATTTACAAATGCCTCAAAATTATTTATTTACGTATAATTTATGTTCTAATACAATAATCACCTAAGTTACTATAGCCTAACATTTCACTAAATTTCAAACAAATTCAATTCTAATTTTTGTCAAAATCCTAATAACAAATATAAACCATTTATATCTATTTATATCTAAATTTTTATATCTATTTTACAGGTGAGAATGCTCAAGTTCTGGAATTTTTTTTTTTTTTTTTTTTTTTTTTTTTTTTTTTGCAACGGATCACAACCCTCAGTGTCGCCCCTGTACCGGACTGGGACCGGCAACGGGATCGCAACCCTCGGTGTTGCTCCCGCATCCTGCTCAGCCAGTGAGCGGGAACCGGTCTGTATGTGGGATCCGAACCCTCGGCGGGAGCACCACCGCGCTTCCCGAGCGGCGCACTATAGCAGGGCGCCACTGGGCCGGCCCTCAAGTTCTGGAATTTTAATTATTTTTCTAAGAAAAGATCTGGAATTAAAATTACAATTCTGTCACCACATTTATCATTTGGCTTAATGTGATATTCTCCCACGCATCTGGTGGTGCCTGACCTTCATAATATCTAGCAGTTGAAAAAGGAGATAAACTCCACTCCCCCAAAATAATAAAAATTGCATTAAATAAAAAAATAACATTGCTTTTAAAAAAAGATTAATTAAATAATTTCAGAATCTTATGCTCTTGTAATTTTTCTGAAAGTGGTAAGAAGACTGTGTTTATGAAACTTACATTACAGAATTGCCTCTAACAATAGGGTTATGATCATACAGAACATTCATTTATACAAATTACAGGAATTGGAAGCTTATAAAAAGCATTATGGGTCAGGTTATATTCTGTTGAAGCCATTTAAATTAGTGGAACATGTTAGAGACAAACTTCACATTTGCATAACTTCTGCTCTGAAAACTTTAATCTCTAGCCTCAATATTTCTATTTTACAATAAATATGTGATTGGTATTAACACCTGTTCTACTCATTGTGTTTGCACTCTGATTAATGTGTAAAATAATCAGAGTGAATGCTAGATTTTTATAATTACGTTTTAATCACTCATGGAGATTCATCGTTTTTAATTAAAAGTGCACTCCTTTTTATAATAAAGTAAAAATTGAACATTTATTAAAAAATGTAAGTCAATCTTGAAATTTTGAAAGTTATGGTCAAATTTATGAAGAAAGAACTTGCTATCCATCTTTTAATTTATGTCAGTTGCTTCATGATGAGTTAATAAAAAATGATTTAAATGCCTAATAACGTTCCATGGGTATATTAATGTTAATTATGTATTTAAACTATCAAAATTAATATCTGCATTCAATTTTAAGCATGTCTTTAGATCATCACTGAAATATCCATCAATGACTTTTTCTTCACATCACATAGGAATGACCATTCTGGGATAAATCTGCCTATTGATTTTCTTAATATATTAACCCTTCTACATCTCATTTACAAATGATTAGAAAAGATTTAATAAATGGAGTTTTGGCTGTCAGACCTGTGGCTCAGATACTATTCAGGCTAGGTTTACCAGATACAGTAAATCAAAAAAATACAGAATGCCCAGTTTCATTTGTATTTCAGATAAAACCACTAATAATTTTTTTAGCATATATGTGTCTCTAATTTTATCTGGCAACCGTGGTTAAGGCACACAGTATTCCCAATTCTTCCTTGCTCTTCCAGACTAAAACACTGTATCTGGTTACATCAAGTAATACGCATGATGGCCTTTGTTTTCTAACTAAAGGAGATAGGAACAGTTTCTGTGGGGCAGAAGGTAATAGGAGTGCTCGGGATAGATTGCATGGTAGGTTCTTTTTCCAGTCCTCTTAAGATTGGAGAAAGTGAGAGCCACAACTACTGGACCTGTTTATGGATGACTGGATGAGCTTTTTTGGCAGGGATGAGGCTTTGTGAGATTCTAGGCTGGTTGCACAGTACAGCACCACTTTGGGGAGGAAGCCATTATGGCACCCTGTACATGGGACAAAAGACCCCTCTCAGATACCACGAAAATGAGAAGCTGTCTCCATATATACACCATTGGCATGGGCACAGGAGAGAGAATGATTTTTAAAGGCAGTGGTCAAGACTCCCTAGATGGCTTCATAAGCAAAGAACATGCGTTATTAGAAACTTAAGGAAAGAATAAAGACTAGATTCTGGTTATATATGAAGTCAAGAGAGTAATGAACTCTTACAGGATGATAAAATTTAAGCCAGTGATGTTTGAGCTATCATATTTCAGCCATTAAAAATAAGTTCTAGGGCCGGCCTGTGGCTCACTCGAGAGTGTGGTGCTGACAACACCAAGTGAGATCCCCTTACTGCTCATCATTTAAAAATAAATAAATAAATAGATAAATAAAAAGTCATTATTTTATACCAGGGTCTCTCAAACTCAGTATTATTGAAATATTTGGGGGCTGGATAACTCTTTATTTGTGGGAGGGGTGGATTTCTTGTGTGTTATAGTGTATCAAGTACTTAAAACACATCTTGCCTCTACCAACTAGATTCCAGTAGCTTACCCCCTTCCCAAGTAGTGATGGCCAAAAATGTTTCCAGAAATTGCCGAATAACCCCTGTATGTTAAAATCATCCCATGTGAAAAACATTGTGTGTGTGTGTGTGTGCGTGTGTGTGTGTGTGTTAGATTTCAGGGGATTTCTTCCTTTAGGAAATTGCCGAATAACCCCTGTAAGTTAAAATCATCCCATGTGAGAAACATTGTGTGTGTGTGTGTGTGTGTGTGTGTGCGTGTGTGTGTGTGTGTTAGATTTCAGTGGATTTCTTCCTTTAGTCTTTGTTATGCAGAAGCTCATATACAAAGTCATTTAAACAGATATCTGGTAAATGTCTTTTACTTTAATCTTTTAATAACACAATCTTACAAATTCAGTGACCAAAATTAAGTTATAATTTACACCATTTTTTAAAGTAATTGCAATATCTAATACTTATGTCCCTAAAACAAAACAGCATGCTAATATAAAAGCAAAGTTTAAAATCTTTTAAAAGTAAATAACCCTCCCTTAACACCTATGAAGTCGAGTTCAAAATGAGACAGAAATATTTAATTTCAATCTGAATAAATATCCAAAAATAAATGAATATTTTTCTAAAATTTCGTTTTTTCTTGTAATAGGTTTTATCTGTTTTCCACTTTTGCTCTTACTTGCTTCAAAAACTAGTTTAGCTTTGAAAACATTTATTTTTTTTCTCTTGATTACTTCACATAGGACTAAGTCAAAAAACAAACAACAAAAACAAAAATTTTAAAATCTCTTATGGTTACTTTACTAAAAGCACTGATGACTCTATATATGGCCACTTCAGAAGCTATTTTTCTTAAACTCCTTTTAAGTTATAGATTTCAGTGAAAATTATGACACAAAAATGTATATTATGCACATTCAAAATATCATATAAATTTTGACCACATTTCTGGATTCCAAAAGAATCAGTGGCTCCTGGTTAAGGAGAATTAACAAGCTTCAGAAAAATGGATAAGCTGTCTATTTCACTGTCATTATCACCTACAGGAAAAAAAAAAAAAAAAGAGGGGATAGACGTTTCCTCTTCCTTGATGGAAATTGGGTTTCCCATCTGTAATTGCTCATAAACCTCAACAATGTGAGGTCCACACTAAATGAGCCATTAGATTCCTTTGTAACATTCCTCAAGGCTATAGCTTATGAGTATGCGGTGTGGTGCTATAGGACCCATGTCTCTTGCCACATACACAAATAAACTCAAAATGGATTTAAGATTTAAACACAAGACCTAAAACTATAAAACTAGAAGAAAACATAGGTAAAACACTTCAGGATGTAGGCTTGGGCAAAGACTTTATGAATAAGACCTCAGAAGCATGGGCAATAATAAGAAAAATAAACAAATGGGTTTATATAAAACTAAAAAGCTTCTGCACAGCAAAGGAAGCAATCAACAGAGTGAAAGAAAACCTAGAGAATGGGAGAAAAATGTTTGCAAACTATACATCTGACAAGGGATTAATATCCAGAATATATAAGGAACTCAAACAATTTCACAGTAACAAAACAAATAATCCAGTTTTAAAATGGGCAAAGGAGCTGAATAGACATTTTTCAAAGAAAGGCATACAAATGGCCAAAACATACATTAAAAAATGCTCAGCCTCAGGAATCATCAGGGAAATGAAGATCAAAACCACATAGAGATATCATCTCACCCCAGATTAGCTGTCTATTATCAAACAGACTGAGAAAAACAAATGCTGGTAAGGATGTGAAAAATAGGGAACCTTCCTACACTGTTGGTGGAACTGTAAATTAGTACAACCATTATGGAAAACAGTATGGAGGTTTCTCAAACAACTCCATATAGAATTACCATATTATGCAGCAATCTCACTACTGAGTATATACCCAGAGGGAGGAAAATCATCATGTTGAAGGGATACCCGAATTCCCTTGTTTATCACAGATCCATTTACAATAGCTAAGATATGGAACCAACCTAAGTGTCCACCAGTGGATGACTAGATAAGGAAAATGTGGAACACACACACACACACACACACAAACAAACACACACACACACACACACACACACACGTAATGGAATACTACGTAGCCATAAAAAGGAATAAAATTCAGACATTCTCAGGAGCATGGATGAGTTTGGAGAAAATTATGTTAAGTGAAATAAGCCAGGCACAAAATGAGAAATACCACATTTCCTCATTTATAAGTGGGAGGTAAAAATTTAAAAGAGAGAGAGAGAGAGAGAGAGAGAGAGAGAGAGAGAGAGAGAACAATTACAATAATATGTTGAACTTTCAGAAGGAAAGATCTGAACTGTGGTTACTAGAGGTAGGAAGGGAGGGAAGGGGGTTAGGGAGAAATTGGTTAATGAACACAAAGAATGATTACGTTTTGTAATCATGAATATGCTAATTATACTGATTGGCTTAGTACACATTGTATATAGGTATTGATATTTAAATCTATACCTCACACTTATGTATAAGCAATTATGTTTCAATTAAGAAAAAATAAGAAAAAATGTCTACTAGAGGAATGGAAGGTGGTGGAAACTTAGTAGTTTTGCCTATTAGAGTGGAAGTAGCTTTTGATTCATAGAAGTGTATGCCCACTTTGGGAGCTTCCAGGTAAAAGCAGTAGTAGTAAACCATCAGATATTGGCTAACAGAAAAAAATCTATTTATTCCCAAAGATGTTCTCACTTGGTTTCATGAGGGGACATTTATAGAACTTCCATGAAAGTGTCATTTGTGGTGACAGGGAACTGGAGGCAATTTGGGTGACTATCACTGGAAGAGTAGACAGAACATAAGTGGTAAAGACATACCATAGAGGGCTATGCAACAGTCAGCAAAAAATTATATATATACACATAAGAATGTATGGACCTTAAAAGAATAGTGTATAGCAAATAAAGTTAACAAAATGATGTATAGAACAAAATATAATTTATATAAATTAGCATGCATGCACACAAAACAACACACATTTTGCATGGATATCAAATAAAGACAAATTGTATATTTAAGAATGATGTTCTATGGATGGAGGGTGGAATAAAAGTGGAGGATGAGGGCAAAGAGACATTGGTTAAAAACATATTGATTATAATTCTTGGTATAATGTTTGCTGCCCAGATCATAAATATTTTTGACATGTTAATCATCTGCTGGTGTTAGCCACACTGATTTTCATGTCCTTCCAGAAGCTATCATTGAGTACCTATTTCATACTAGGTCATACAGCAATTTTGCTAGTTGCTAAGAAATAGACATAAGACACAGCATCTGTCAGTATCTTGAGGGACAGAATATCACTTGAAGTCAAATAAAAAATTTTTCTAAGGGTAGTTATACAGATTAGTTGAACAAGGACATTAGGACGGAGGCTAGGAGATCCTAAGGGAAGTATGAAATAAATTAGAAGAATTTCCTGGAAGAACTGATGGTTGAGATGTCTCATTTATAATCTGTTCGCAAGAAGTTAAAAGCTCAGTTACTCCTGTGGTGATCATGTTATTTATCTACTAAAAAATCTAAAGTACAAAGAGTACAAAGCAATTTGTCACCACTCATGCCTAAGATGTGATGGCCAGATCCATACTGGCGGCATGTCCATTATCACAAATTGTGATTATACGCCATGTCCCCCACGCAATTATCTGCCCAATTATCCCTGACCTCCCTCCTCCTCCCCCATTCTACCCCATTCTGCTTTGTATCCCAAGCTATGTTCTCCCGCTCTGCAAGTCCAACACACCACTGTGGCCTTTCTTTCCTTCCTTTCTCTCAACATATGTTTTTCCAAGCTCATCCATTTGTTGTAAATGGGAGAATTTCATTCTTTTTTTATGGCAAAGTAGTGTTCCATGGTGTAGATATACCACATTTTCAGTTACAATCATCCATCTATGGACATTTAGGTTTGTTCCATATCTTGGCTATTGTGAACAGACCTGTGAAGAACATGGCAGTACAGGTATCCCTTCAACATGATGATTTCCATTCCTTTGGGTTTGTACTCAGAAGTAGGATTGTTGGATGAAATGTAGGATGGATCTGTAGTTGTTCAAGAAACCTCCATACTGTTTTCCATAGTGGCTGTACTAATTTACAGTCCCACCAACAGTGTAGGAGCATTCCCTTCTCTCTGCATCCTTGCCAGCATTTGTTATTCTCTGTCTTTTTTATTATAGCCAGTCTAACTGGGGTGAGGTGATATCTCACTGTGGTTGTAATTTGCATTTCCCTGATGATTAGTGATGTTGAGCATTTTTTCATGTATCTGCTGCCAATTTGTATGTTTTCCTTTGAAAAATGTTTATTCAGTTCCTTTGCCGATTTTTTAATTGTGTTATTTGTTTTTTTACTCTGTAATTGCTTGAGTTCCTTGTATATAATAGATATTAATCCCTTGTCACATGCATAGCTGGATTAATACTCGTATACCATGAGTATACTCATATACCATGGGTATACGAGTATTAATCTCACCTGTTCTGGTTCATAAGGTTAAACAAATTTTTAGAAACATTGTTTGATGATTTTGAACTTTTAGGCATTATGGCTTATCTCCAGCAACTGGAAAAATAACACCTGCTCTTTCCTTCTCCTATCCTAACCTTACTATAATTAAAAGATTGACTTTTTAAAAAAAAATCATTAGATTTCTCTTTTCTCAGGGGCTCAGAAATTCAACAGTCATTGAATTTACTGCTGTGAAAAAAATCTTCATTATGATTCTTATTTTTGTGTGTACAAAATGTTAACTGGTTAATAACCTAATTCATATTTAAGAAAGTTGCTAGACACAGGTTGTTTGGATTGAACTTCCAGGTGACTTTTAAGATTAGTCTTTATATGCAAAACCAATTTTTATTCAAACCACTGATAACCGTTTTCTGATTTGAGTACATTTCATTCTTATTTGTCTTTCTCCACAAGTATGGTGGTGACCCATAAAAGTGCTTTTTCTTTTTGAATAAAACTTAATGCTATAATAAAAAGACTTCAAAATAGTTACTGTACAGATTATAATAATTTACGTGATTTTAAGTAAACTAACACATTCTTAAGGGTAAGGCTAGAATAAATACATACATGGTAAACATATAATGGCTGATGAAATAAGTATTCTTCCTTTTTTTAGATATCCACATGATTTAGTATAATTTTAAAATTGATATTAAATATATACCTACTACATAAATATAAGGATCTAAAATATTTCTATACCTTTCTTTATTTGTACACATGAAAATTAAATCTGAAGAATAAATTTTGTCCAATATTAAACATAAATTCAAATCACTTTTTAGAATAAGAATTTTTGAATTTTTGTTCTGAAATATATTGTACTTAGAACTATTTAAACACACACATATAGTTTTACATTATGAAGAATTCGAAAAATTCTTTAATAGCTTTGAAGATGAGATGTGAATAAGGCTTGTTTTAATAGATTTTTAGTAAAACAGGTGACAGATAATGATATTTTCATTACTTTTGTCTGACTCCATGTTTTCACTATTAGGCATTAAATTTTTAAGACATCTGTTATTTTGTTTTTGGTATAGAAACAATAAATTATCATTATTAATGTCATATTATTATCAATTATCAATTAACATCAAGGATATGTGCTTTTTTCTCATGATCCATATGGATTTGAAAAGTTCATCTTGAGGATGAATGGAATTTCTTAATCTGATTACAAATCCTACAGGGAATTTTACCATTGCTGAGTTTAACATCCAATACATTCTGAAGTGTTAATTTGCATGTACGGTGGTTTCAAACATGCAACACACATCATCCTTATGACTGAGTGTATTATGTTCACTTCAAATAAACTAAGAGTATTCGATGAGGTGTAAGTAGATTCATTGCGAAGCACACACTACTGTGAATGCCCCATTCTTGTGCACGTCAAATGTTGAAGATGTAAGTACAACTTGCAAAGGAAGACTCGTTTCAGAGAGTATCAAATTTTATTTTGTTATGCTGTTTGTAAACGGATGAATTTTTCTATGCACCTTGAAGAAGTAAGGCTGATATTCAGGTGTGATATTTCATTGCTAGTTCAAAGAAAATTGTTCACATGTGATTGTTCAAGTGTCCAACAATTTTAAAGCACAATATGTTTTTTGAAGCTTTCTGGGAAAACAAAACAAAACAAACAAAAAAACACTTTGAAAAGAAATGAGCTATGGTTATGGATACTTGACAACTGAATAGAAAGTATCAATTATAGCTTTGAAAATGTTAACATTTATTGTTATTTCAGCTCTCTGATTAGGAAAAAACTACTCTGAAAGAATATTCTTACATAGGTGTTTTAAATTAAACTGGACATAATTTTTACCTGGATTTTGCTTAATTATTTTATAGTGTTTTCCAGTGAATATGGGTGAGTTAATGGCACCATTTGGTCATCACTTCCATATCCATTGCCTCAAATATTGGAGAATAATTCTGTACCCCACAAACATGTATAATTAATTATGTTTTAATAAAGAAAAATTGCTACTGGAACATAAAATAAATAAATCACTAAGCATGAGGTATATATAGCTGTTTTATAAGTCTCAGGAAGAGAACAAATCTTGCAAATTTTAAAAATATTCAGGATAACATAATACATTGACTTTCTTTTCTCTGTTATTCCCAATTTCTCTTTAATTTTAATAATCCTATTATATGTACACGTGCATGTTTTTAATATTTATTATGGTTTTATAATTGCAGAAATAACGAAAATACATTGTATATACCTTTTAAAAGTCAGAAAAGACAAAGAATTTTTAGTTACCAAAACCCAAAGACGTTTACTCCTGTTAAAATTCTGGTATACATTCTTTTGGATTTTATAGATACAGATATAGACAAAGATTCTCTTTCTAAAAACTATGAAAATATAAAACTTCTATGTAATTTTTTAAAATGTAGCTATTACCTTTCCATACCCTTAAATGTTTTCATAGAACATGGCTTTTAATTAACTACATATGTATTTTTATTGTAACCTAACTCAAGAGCTTTTGGACATTGATAGAATATAAAACATAGGTAAATATTAACCCTCCTAGCATAAAAAAAATGGAGAGTAAGCCTTTTTTTCAGATATATACTTATATTTGACTTACAACTCTATATGGGCAGTTTCTGATAATAATTGAGCCTGCATGATGTTCTATGCAAACATTAGCAATCTTTTTTCATTTCATATTGTAAGGACAGGTTTTAAGACCTTATAAGATTATAAGTCCAACATATTAACCAAAAACTGTTGGAAAGTATTTGCTTTAGAAATATCAAATTTGGAGCAATCTGACTTCAATGCTTTCATATTCTAATGATCTTTGCTGTTATAAGAATCTATATTACTAAACTAATACAGATCATGCATTAAAAATGTTGGTTAACTGCTCCCACTGAAATCCTTGCAACCAGAGGTCAAAGAAGAGAGCATAGGTAGAGCTCTGATTTAGTGAGTAAATGCTCTGAGTTAAGTATAATTTGGAGGAATTATACCCTTTGTCACTAAAGAGCTTTCCGCTTGGAATTATATATAGAAATAATTACTTTGAAAATAATAACACGTTTTCTAGGTTCCATCACCAGTAGATGTTACTAAAAGCCTACTACAGTGAGATACCATAAAAGGATCCGGGAATATAACAATGAGAAGAAAGATTTGGTCCTGCTGTCATCAAATTTATGTAATATCTACCCTCATAGAGTTTGCATGTTACTTCTTACAGCAGCCATTTCACCAAGACACATAAAACTTTTATTTAGCCTTTCATCGTTGACACTGTTAAAACTATTATCATGTTTGTTTGTACTTTCTTTTCTCATTATAACTATTGGATTTTACAATTTGTAATAAATATCCCAATGAAATTGAGCTGTGACTTGATTCCAAGTTGAGGAATTTGCAATCTGACAATGGATTTTGAATTATATACGGGGAAATAAAGTCTTCCTGGATATCTATTTTGAACATCCTTCTGGTTGCCAGTAGCTGGAGGCTTGAAAAAATACTCTGACATTTTAAAAAATAATACTGTATTTGTTTATTGTTCCAAATTTGTGATTGCCTACCCTGGGAAAGGCAGGCTCTAAGGAGAGGAGGTTATGACAGTAAGATCTATGTCCCGGTCTCAAGAAATTTATGTTAAGCAGAGCATCTCTTCCTATGCTCTGCCCAGGGAGATATAAATAGGTTCATGCAGAGAAAAGTGTTCTGTGTCCATTCAACACTTTCTGCATTGCACACTTGGGAATATGGTATGTAAAACTCAAATCGAACCCTCTTTAATCCACAACTTGCCAAAGCTTGACCAAGGAATCATTTGGCGGTGCGCATATTAGCATCTGAGGGCCCGAAAGTGTTTATTGAATAGTAGAGTGAAACTGTTGCAACAAATATAGTAGCTCTGAATGCAATTGTCTCATTCTTCTTTGTGTTTCAGTTAAACTAAAAAGTCTCAAGGGGAGAAATATTTTAATCTGTGGGTGTATATTAAAAATTCTGTAAATATTATGAAATAATATGAAAAGCGAACATTTCAGAATCTAAAGACACAATCGTTACATTTGTTTTGGAAATGTCCATTAGAGTTAAAAAGTAAAGAAGAATAATTTAACTAAATTAGTTTTACCCATTCAGTGTAGCTAATACTGAACTTGACTTTGTATAGATGTTAACACTATGACACAGGGGAATTCCCCCCTACATTTTAAAATCTAGGAACCTTATTCAAAGTCAGTATTTGCTAGGTGGCAAAGACAAGATAGTAAACAAAATCTGTCTCTGTCTCTGTCTCTCTGTAGTAGTGAAAATTTAATTTTTTTGTAAGTAACAATAATTACTTACAAATTACGATAAATATCAAATTTCACAACAATGTTATGTCACATTCATAAGGATCCCATAGTATGACTCTAACATAAATGTTTTTTATTCCATAGGTTAATATGAAATACTAGCTTATTTATTAATATACTTAAAAGAAATGTATTATGTTAATCTTTATGATATGCAGTAGTTAAAACAATTTTCAAATCATTGGTTTCAGATAACAAATGGAAATATTACAAAACATATATCATGTTGCACAAACAATGGATCAAACTGTTTTAATAGCAGGATATTATACAAAAGCATGTCAACGCAGTAAGCATACCTTACTGGCTTTAGTGTTGAAATATATGCTACTTGAGCAACTGAATAATTTGATATTTCTTATGAAAAATATTGGTAATTCTGATTTTCTTTTGTATCTGTAGTTAAAATGTCAATAACATTGAAATAAACTCTTCCATTTAATTACTTTTAGATATCCCAGCTTTCAAAGGATTTCAGAAAGTTCAATGGAATTCATGTTGTTGCAAATGACAGGATTTACTAATATACAATTTATAAAAAAGAAAAATTCAATAGAATTATTGAAGGGTACAAAGAACTTTCATTTGAGCTAATATGAGAGTTGAGAGTTCAATAACCTTCATCTTGAAAGCCAGATCCAGATGTCTCAATTTATTTCTAACTGAATACTTTTAACAGGCAGTTGCTGCTGAAAAATAAGAGACTAGAACTGGTAGCTGATCTATCAGTTCTTTCAAGTACAGCTGTACTGCCAGTTGGCAGCTGAATCCTCTTGACATTTAACTACTTTACCTTTGTTGCTTTAAAATTTTTGGAATTTTTATCACCTACTTTTTCTTAGCTTCTTTTCAGTTATGAAGAAGCAATAATAGAGAAACTCATTACTTCTGCAGCTGCAGACTAATGCTTTGAAAATGTATTCCCTTGGTACTATCCTAGCACTACCTATCTTGAAAGAGGTATTTTCTTCTTATGCCTCTATTAATGATGCATTCTTTTTGTCATGTTGTATAATACAGAAAATATAATAATTACTAAAATGTTAAGAATGAATACAGTGCACACAGAATATCAATGTATTCACCCTTGTTACCTCTCTGACATCATTTCCTACCATGCACCTTTGCTTCAGCCACACTGGTCTTCTTGCTGTTCTTCCAGTACCCCAAGCCCCAACATTTGGACTTTTTCAATTATATCAGTCTTTGCATGAACAGTCTTTTCCCTGACTTCATCCTGTGTCTGCTAAGTGGAACCTTCACAGAGAGACCCGCCTGCACACAAAGATTATGTTCACCACCTGCACCACTATTTCTTCCCTTACATGCTTGATATTTCATCACAACAGAAATACCTACCTGACATATTCTATATTTGTTTATTTGTTTGTTGTTTATCTCCTCTCATCCACTCTACGTGGGCAGTAAATTCCTAGAGAACAAAACATTATCTGCTTTGGTCATTGCATTTTTCCAGCACCTAGAACAATGCCTGGTATATTGAAGGCATTAAATAATCATTTTTAAATAAATTAATGTTTAAAATTTGGCATACCTTAATAGATACTGTTTTGTGGTGCATATTGCATAAAGAAAATCATATTTTCTAAACTCTCATGTTAGTCTCAAAACTAGAAACGAATATAAGGAGGATATATTGCACTGAATCTTTTCAAGTATCCACTATGCATTATATACGCTAATATAAATTACTTTTATTTCTTATTAAATGCTACAAGACTATCCTCTTATGAATATAATTTTAAGTAATTCTGAGTGTCTGTGCCCCCCTGAAAATCAGCAACATTTTCTAAACATTGCTCTAAGACTCCAAAAATATCAACAGTTTTATTTTGCTGTCTCAAAATCAGTTTCCTAAGGTGGAATACTACTCTAAAGAGAGCACAGAGCAAGTATTTGTCCTACACATTCCTTGGAAATATGAGAATACCTCAAAAAGTTTCTGGAAAAATATAATGGCAACATAATAGGAATCTTTCCATGAACTTTTTGAAGTATCCTTATATTTTTCAACTTCATATAATGTTGAAAATAATTAAAGTGACATTTTTATTAAAATCAGAATTATTTGAAGAAGGTTTCTGGCAAGAAAATTGGCAGATAAAAAATATCCTAATGGGTGTATATCATTCTTGGTTCCCTACATACACTTTTTTTTTATTTGAAAGGATGTAATACATAAGACGATCGAGTATAAATTTTGAGTATTTAGGGCAAGTTGGCACAGTTACTTAAGCTCAGGCTTTGGTAAATTGGAATATCTATGTCTAATTCCTGACAGTCTTTCTCTGTTTCTTGGTGTTTATCTATTTGTAACCCATTATGCAGTTGTGGCATATGTGCATTGATTTCAATCTAAAACAAAGGAGGGTCTGGCCAGTTAGCTCAATTGGTTAGATGTATACTATGGCATAGAATTACTATAGTAGAATATGTAGAATTACTATAAAATATAGAATTATTATAATTCTATAATATTTATATTATAACCCCAAGGTCAAGGGTTCTGATCCCCATACTGGCCAGCCATCAAACAAACAAATAAGCAAAAAATAAAATAAAGACAATGTACTACTCTATATACCATATTATTTTATTTTACCTAATAACTGATTTTGAAAGATTAGTAAATAATGTGTATAGATTTGTTGTAGCTGATATTTTATGAATGGCTTTTATGGTGCACATTGATGTATTATGCAGAAAATTTCATCACTTGGGAATTCTTAAAGTTTTAACTATTAATAACCTGATATTTACATAACAACCTTTTTCATATTCAAGCTATATGTGTAGTATTTACATAAGAATGAATGTACTTGTAAATCCATCCACATTTTTTTTTCCTGAAATACATTTAGAGGATTTTGGTTTTTTGTACTGCTTTTGTAATAGTGTCCTTTGCAAAAATTTTTTTAACATAGAGGGAACAGCTAACAGTAATGATTACAGGCATTGCTAATGCCAAGATAAACAGATGATGACATTTTGAAAGAAGAAATAATTTACGTCAGATAATGGAAAATTGATGAGAAAAATTAAGTATGTTTTCAGAAAGTCAGGCTTTGTGTTGTCTGGATGGAAATCAATAGCATTTCAAAACATTTTCTACGTTGCCATTGTATTTATTGATAGACACACATACACACACACACACACATCTCAATATATTATAGTAAATTCTACACCATAATGTAAATAACTATATTCCCAGAATAAGTAAATATATATTATTTTATATGAAAGAGTCATTCTTAAAAGTCATATATAAATCAGATTTTATGTTCTTTGAATAGTAAGCCATATTTTCGATTGACTGACAATGTAATTTCAGAGATGTACTCCCAAAGAAAAAAAATGGCTCTTGGGTCCCATAAAATGTCATGTCTGAATGCAGCAAACCTCTTACAACCTAAAATTTTAAAATAAATAGCTTTAGAATAAAATACTTTCAATAACACTTGAGCCCAAAACCATGCTAGTATAATACTAGACACCTATGAAGACTGGTTCTAAAAGGTAAAGAAAGCAGCAACAGCTAATACAAAATTATTTTCTTCCTATAAATTATCTAAGAACCTCTTAATAGTGTTCATTTCGGTCTCTTTCATGGTGGCTGTATTTGTTCACTTACCAGGTCTTTTGTTAAGCATAGTGATTATAAGTGATAAAGCTGTCAAAGAAATGCAACATGGAGTTGTCATATTTTTAAGAAACAAGTGAAACTTTTCCTAAATTCAATAGTGGTATAAGCAATTTAACTAACTGTAAGAATTTAAGATGAAACTATCTTTTTTCTACTATCTCATGTTTGAGAAAAAAATCTGTCTTGCCCAAATTAAAATGCATGCTCGCGCGCGCACACACACACACACACACACACACCTTTTTTTTAGTTTGTGCTTTTGCATTAAATAGGAAAAAAGTTTACCGCTGTTCATTTTAAAAAATGAAAAATGTCAGTGTTAAGATGTAAGTTTTTTCTGAATAGTTATTGCTGTATTCTCCTTGTGTCAGGAGAGTAATATTTGGCTTAAAATATGTTTACTGGTTTTAAGGTTATGATGCATAGACACAGGGAGAAATAGAGCCATGTTCAGTAGATTAATCTGAGTATTTACATTAAAATTATTTGTATTACCATGTTTTTCTTATTTCTGAAAATAGATCATTCTGAGGAATAATAAGAGTAATTTCAGAAATGTAAAACAAAAGTTTTCTCATCTTTTCCCAGAAACAAAGTAAAATGATCTGAAGATATTCTCATGGCAGTGTTTCATTTAAAGTGATTGTTTATATTATTTCCTTCTGACAAAATTATGTTAAAAATCAAAGTTGATTTTTTTGTCTTTGATAGAATTTAGGAATATTTGTTTTGATTGGTTTTTTTTTTTTTAATTTATCTTTTCCTGAGAATCGAAATTGTCACCAGTAAATAAATGAATACTTTTCTGCCTTCGTTTTCCTGCAACTGGACAGAGTGTGGGTGAGCATAATACTAAATGTAGATAACTTATGGAGAGTGGTTATATATGACCTGTGAAGTTAAAGGTTTACCTTACTTACTACATTTCCATCTGCAATAAAAGATCTGTCACATCCTGTTTGATAATTTTGAAGCCATTGATGCATTTACTGCATAGGTAATTTCACTGTGATCCATAAACCATATACAACCTTTAAATGAATATTTATGGTAGTGATTCTTAAAGGTATATCCCAAAGACCCAGAGCATTAGTAGCTTAGGAGGGACCATGTTTAATATATTACCTGGAAGTATGGTAGATGTGATGATGCATAAAACTAAGAGAGACATGGACAGGGTGATTTGTTGCCTTAATGCCACTTTGAGGGAGGATATACTGCTCTAGCATTAGGACCTGTTCTCTGCAGACATTCTTTGGCTCTCAGCACCACTGCCTCCATCCTTTCCTCCCCCAGAGATTTCCATCAACATCAGAGAGCTGCCTTGCCAAAATTACTCCTTCCCAGGGAAGCCTATATTTGCAATAACTGGGGGTGGGGGTGAGGTGGGGGGGTGCATCCATCTTTGCCTGATGCTGAATTGGTGAGGTCATTTTAGCTCCAGAACATCCCTTGTGATCGAGGCTGAGTGCAGATAACTCAAAAACTTACATTTCTGTTCAAACGTCCCTTCTGAACTTGGAAACTGAATAACAATAATAATAATAAATGTCATTAAATTTGTATTCTGTTAGATACTTTACATCCTCTTTTGGATGTCTTGATGGCATCTCCAATTAGCTTGTTCAAAGCTAAACTCACAATTTCACCCATCTAAATCAGACTCTTAGTTTATTTTTGTTTTCATTTTTATTTGTTTTTACACCAATTTTTTCTTGTAGTAAAATACACATTACATAAAATTTTCCACTGAGCCATTTTTAAGTGTACAGTTGATTGGCGCTAAGTACACTAATATTGTTGTGCAACCATCTATCTCCAGAACTGTCAAAATTGAAACTCTATGCACATTAAGCAGTTAACTCCCCATTCCTTTCTCCTTCAGTCCCTGGTGACCACTAGCTATTTTATGTTTTATCTCTAGGATTTTGACTACTCAATCTCATGTAAGTGGAATCTTACAGTATTTGCCTTTTTGAGACTGGCTTATTTCACTTAGGACAATATCCTCAAGGTTCATTCATGTTTTAGCGTATGTTAGAATTTCCTTACTTTTTAAGGCTGAATAATATTCCATTATATGTATATATCACAATTTGCTATCCTTTCTACTGTCAATGGAGTCTTGGTTGCTTCCATATTTTAGCTAATGTGGATAATGCTGTCATGAACATAGGTATACAAATACCTCTTTGAGAACCTGCTTTCAATTCTTTTGGTTAGATACCCAGAAATGGAAGTGCTGTATTAAAGGGCAATTTTATGTTTAATTTTTTTAGAAAACACCATCCTATTTTTCACAGTGATTTTACCATTTTACTTTCCCAAGAGTGCACAAAGTTTCCTATTTCTCCACATCCTTGCTATTGAGGTAATTCTTCCTAATAGATTGAGTTTTGGATGTGTTCCTTCCATATACACTTTTTGGAAAAGTTTGAGAAGGATTGATCTTAGTTCTTTAAATGTTTGATAGAATTTGCTGGTGAAGTCATCAGGTCCAAGGTATTTTTTTTTTCCAGGAGATTTTTGATTACCAATTGAATTTCCTTACTTGTTATGTCTATTCACATTTTCTATTTCATCATAACTAGTCTTGGTGGGTTTTTAGTAATTTGAGTATTTTCTTTATTTCTTAGTTCATATAGCTAAATGTTTACCAATTTTGTTGATCTTTACAAACAACCAACATTTCCTTTTATTGGTTTTATTTTCCTATTCTTGATTTTCTTTATCTCTGCTTCAATCTTTATTATCTCTTTCTTTCTGCTTGATTTAGGTTAGCTTGTTATTTGTTTTAGTTTCTTAAGCTGGAAAGTAAATAGAGTTCTGCTATTTAATGTAAACATTTATAACTACAAGTTTCCCTCTTAGCACTGCTTTTACTGTGCCCCCTAAATTTTGGTATGTTCTTTTTAGTTTTCATTCATTCCTAAATATTTTTTAATTTCATTTATTATTTCTTCTTTGATTTATTGGTAGTTTAGGAGTATGTGATTAATTTCCATGAATTTGTGAGTTTTCCAGTTTTTCATCCACTATTGATTTCTAACCTAACTCCATTGTGGTTGGAGAAGGTACTTTGTATATTTATCTTATAAATCTATTGAGACAATATGTGGCCTAATATATGTTCTTAAATGGAAAACATTCCATGTGCACTCAAGAAGAATATGCCTTCTGCTGTTGTTGGGTAGAATGTTCTATATATATCTGTTACAACTAGTTGGTTTATTGTATTGTTTAATTCTTTTATATTCATTTATTTTCTTACTTATCTTTTCTCCAGTTGGTCAACCCATTATTGAAAGTGGGTATGAAAGTCTCCAATTATTATTTTAGAAGTACTTATTTATCTCTTCAATTCTATCTTTCTTTGCTTTATATATTTTGATGATATATTGCTATTTTTAAATTAATTAATTTATTTATTTCATTTTTCTATTTTATTATTATTATTATTATTATTATTATATTCATAATTACAAATCATAATTCTTCCCCATGGCTTCCACCTCATCTATCACTCCCCAACCTTCCTCCCTCCCTCCTTCCATCGCAAGTATCCTTGGCTTTGTTCTCTTCTTCTGAAAGTTCAACGTATTATTGTGATCTTTTCTTTCTTTATCTTTCTATCCATTTTTAAAATTTCTTTCCTTCCTTCTTAGCATGCAGTTAATAGTGAGAACATGTGATATTTCTCTTTCTGTGTCTGTCTTAATTCACTTAAGATAATTTTGTCCAGTTTCATCCATGTTGCTTCAAATGGGAAAATTTCATTCTTTATTATGGCTGAGTACTATTCCATTGTGTAGATATACCACATTTTCCTTAGCCAGTCATTTGTCGATGGACATTTAGGTCAGTTACATGGTTTGGCTACTGTAAATAGAGTTGTGATGAAAGTGAGAGTGCAGGTATTACTTCAATATGATGATTCCCATTTCTTTGGATATATACCCAGTAGTGGGATTTCTGGATCATATAATAGTTCTATCTGTAGTTGTTTGAGAAACCTCCATAATGTTTTCCATAATGGCTGTGCTAATTTACAGTCCCACCAACAATGTAGAAGAGTTCCCCTTTTCATGCATCCTCACAAACATTTGTTATTTTCAGTCTATTTAATAATGGCCAGTCTAACTGGAGAGAGATGATATCTCTGTGTTGTTTTGAAATGCCTTTCCCTGATGATTAGTGATTTTAAGCATTTTTTCATATACCCGTTAGCCATTTGTATATCTTCCTTTGAAAAATGTATGTTCATTTCCTTTGCCTATTTTTTAATTGGATTATTTGTTTTTTTATTGCATAGTTGAGTTCCTTATGTATACTGGATATTAATACCTTGTCAGATGTAGAGTTTGCAAATACTTTCTCCCATTCCAAAGGTTGTCTTTCTGCTCTGTTTATTGTTTCCTTAGCTGTGCAAAAGTTTTTTAGTTTGATATAATCCCATTTATTATTTTATTTTGTTGCTTGTGCTTTTGGGTTTTATTCTTAAGGTCTTTGCCCAATACTACTACTTGGAATGTTTCTCCTAAGTTTTCTTCTAGTCATTTTATGGTTTGGGATCTTACATTTAAGTCTTTAATCCATTTTGAATTGATTTTGGTGTATGGTGAGAGGTACATGTGCAGTTTCATTCTTCTGCATATGGATGTCCAATTTCCCCAGTTCCATTTAATGAAGAGGTAGCATTTTCCCCAATGTATGTTCTTGCTTACTTTGTCAAAGATCAGCTGGCTGTAAGTATGTGGGTTGATTCCTGGGTTTTGTATTCTGTTCCATTGACCCAAGTATCTGTTTTTATGCCAGTAACATGCTGTTTTGGTTACAATATCTTTGTAATATAATTTGAACTTGGGAAGTGTTATGGCTCCAGCCTTATTTTATTTTACTTTATTTTATTTTATTTTATTTTATTTTATTTTATTTTTTTGCTCAGGGTTTCTTTGGCTATTTGGCGTCTTTTGTTGTTATACATGAATGTTAGGATTGCTTTTACTATTTCTGTGAAGAATGCCATTGGTATTTTAATGGGGATTGCATTGAATCTGTAGATTGCTTTGTGTAGAATGGCCATTTTCACAATGTTAATTTTTGCCATGCAAGGGCATGTATGTTTTTCCACCTTTTTGTGCCCTCCTAAGTTCTTTCAGTAGTGTTTTGTAGTTCTCACTGTAGAGATCTTTCAACTCCTTGGTTAAATTGATTGCTAGGTATTTTATGTTTTGGGCAACTATTGTAAATGGGTTTGCTTTCCTGATTTCTGTTTCTGCTAGTTTGTTACTGGAGTATAAAAATTCTACTGATTTTTAGCTGTTGATTTTGTATCCAGCAGCATTACTGAAATTATTAATCACCTCTAAGAGTTTTTCTGCAGAGTCTTTAGATTTTTCTATATATAAGATCAAATCACCTACAAACAGTCACAGTTTGACTTCGTCTTTTCTTTTATTTCTTTCTCTTTTGTGATTTCTCTGGCTAGTATTTCCAGTACTATGTTAAGTAGGAGTGATTAGAGTGGGAATACTTGTATTGTTCATGTTCTTAAAGGGAAAACTTTCCACTTTTCCCCATTCAGAATGATATCCGTGACTGGTTTGTCATATATGGCTTTTAATATGATGAGATAATTTCCTTCTGTATGTAATTTATTGAGAGTATTTATCATGAAGAGATGTTGAAATTTGTTAAATGCTTTTTTCAGCATCTATTGAGGTAATCACATGTTTTTTTCCCCCTTGATTTTGTTGATGTGGTGTCTCACATGTATTGATTTGTGCATGTTGAAACATCCTTGCATCCCTGAGATGAATCCCACTTTATCATAGTGTATAATTTTTTTTTTGATGTGTTGCTGTATTCTGATTGATAATATTTTGTTGAGGATTTTTGCATCTATACACATCAAGCACATTGGCCTGTGATTTTCTTTTTTTGTTGTGTCATTGGTTTTTGTATCAGGGTGATGCTAGCCTCATAAAAAGAGTTTTGGAGAATGGCTTCTGTTTCAATTTTGGGTGGAATGGCTTGAAGATAATTTGCACTAATTCCTCTTTAAAGGTTTGATAGAACTCAGCTATAAAGCCATCCAGTCCTGGGCTATATTTTGTTGAAAACTATTGATTACTGTTTAAATCTCATTGTTTGTTATAGGTCAGTTCAGGTTTTCTATTTCTTCTTGTTTCGGTCTCAGTAGTTTTCATGTGTCCATATATTTATCCATTTCCTCCAGTTTTTCATATTTGTTGGCATGTAGTTGTTTATAATAATCTCTAATGATTCTTCATGTTTCTGTGTTATCAGCTGTAATGTCTCCCTTTTCATTTCTGATTTTTGTTATTTTTGTCTTCTCTCTTTCTTTTTCTTTTTTTCTTTTTTTTTTTTTTTTTTTTTTTTTT